>NW_007579433.1:138035-147242 GCF_000690725.1 Stegastes partitus | reverse complement strand
GCATAATTACCATAAAAACCACCAAAATTACCACAAAAACACACTAAATGACCGCACACACACACATACACACACAAAACTGGTGAGTCACAACAAAAAGATGCAAACAGCAATAATAACACATTTCCACAAAGAAAGGCAAAAGAATCACAAAAAAACGTATGAGATCACCACAGAAAGATGCAAAATTACCACAAAAATTGAAACATTACCACAAAAAGACACAAGATCGCTGCAACAAGATGCATGATTACCACAAAAACCACCCAAATGACCACCAAAACAGGCCAGATAACCAGTAAAAGACACTAAATAACCAGTAAAAGACACTAAATAACCAGTAACAGATGCCAGATCCCAGCAGGCAGAAGCTGAACCAGCCCACAGAAGGCCTTCCTTCACCACTCGGCGCTGACGGGGTGTTTGTGTGTCGTGCTGCTGATGTTTCCTGTTTTTACGGCTCCGACGCTGCGTCCGAGCCGTAAAAACAGGAAGCTGTCGGTCGCTTTGTGTCACTTAGTTCGATGGATGCGGCGGCCGACTGGAATGTTTAAACGACTTCTTCACTGTGACCTGAAACTGCTGCTGAAGCGTCTCCAGAACATCTGAGCAGCTGAGCAGCTCCACGCCGGCTCCTCCGGACCTGAAGAGTTCACAGCTGCAGCAGCAGCGTCGGTTCTGAACTGAAAGAGGCTCAGACGCCGAGAGGCCGAGTCCCCCGAGTCCTCCGAGGCCTCCGAGGACTCCGAGGACTCGGAGGGCTGGAAGATTACAAGCCGCAGAGATAAATGAGGAAGCGGTGGGATGCTAGAGGACACCAGGATCAGAACTCAGACGACTGAGTGGAACCGGACCGCCTGGTTTATGCTCTGAGAGACAGAGACGGAAAAAATCTGCACTGAAGACACAAAACCGCCACAAGAAGAAGCTAAATTACCAAAAAATGGCAAAAAGTATGACAAAAACAAAAAACTCTACTGGAAGCTCAAAGTTCTGTTTAAACCAGTGAAGCAGATTCTTGTTGTGGTGACTCCACATTCACATGTTTGTGTTTATGAACACAGCAGAGTAAACAAACTGCAGATAAACAACAAACATCTGGAGCTTCGTGTCCCACGAGTCAGAACCAGCGTCCCAGAGGCCTCCTGGTGGACGGGTCTCTGCTGCCGGACTCCAGGGACACGAGACACGAGCGACCTGCTGCACAGACGGCGTTCAAGCGAGTTAAACGAGTCGGTACATGAACGCATCGAGTTAAACGAGTCGACACAAACCACACGAGGTTACACGAGTGGAATTATATTATATTTAAACAATCTGAAATTATAATTATTTACAGATATTTGGGTTATTCTACAGTTCTTAGATGCTGCAGGGTTCCACTGATCAGCATATTGTTTATTTTTTTAAGGTATAAAACGATGTCAAACTAACGAGCGTGTCCGTGGAGTCACTCAGGTGGTTTTAATGTTTTGGCCGGTGGAACAGAACAGGAGCGAGTCGGTGTTTTTAGGTCAGCGCCGCTCAGCTGAGCAGAATCTGGAGCTGCTGCCGGTTCTCTCGGCGGTAGGTCCGCTTCTCTGAGAGCTCAGAATAAAACGCGTCCTGCTGCTGATCTGGGGTCAGGCGAGGTTTACACATTTATTCACGTTAGAGTCACTCAGAGGACGCTTGGGTCCAAACTGATGAAACCCTTCCTGACTTCCAGAACCTGAAGTCTGTCTGAGCTGTTGTTGGACCTGAAATCTGCTGAAAATCACTTTGAACTGGTTCATTAAATAAAGAAACGTTGGACGTAGACGCAGGAACACAAACTGGTTGAACTGTTGGTGGATTTAAACACATGTTGAACATGTTCTGGGTCATGTTCACTGAAATCATTTAATTTTTTAAGCTGTAATATTTTGAACCATTTTCTGTTATTTTACTTCTGTTCCAGGTTTCATTCATCTCCAAAAAAAAAAATAATTTAAAAATTGAGTAAAATCACAGAAAAATGTATTAATTTAAATGTTGAGTGAAACAGGCCAAAACTGTAAAAACTAATTTACTCTTTTACAACATTTGACCATAAAATTACACATTTTTAACTGTATTTAAATCAGCATTGACTATTTTATAGTTTTTTTTTCCAGTTTCCCCGTTAAATTTACATAAATATTTAACATTTATATTTAATAATATATACTAAGTATTTTATATTTTATTGTATTTAATTCAGCAACAATATTTTTCTGGTTTTCTGTACATTTTAAACGTTACAGTGTTCCTTTTTTTGTTTGTTTTTACACTTTTGCGTCCAATTTTTAACAGATTTTATTTTATTTTTCTACAGTTATGAAGAACGTAGAGTCTAAAGAGAAGCTTAGAAAGAAAAATATGTAAACTAAGGTCTGAAATTTTTTTTTAAATTTCTTTAACTTATTGTCTTTACAAATGTGTTTTTATTAAATGACATGTGATATCTTGTAAAGTCAAAAAAGGATAAAAGCAAAGTAATAATTTACATGTTGAATGTAAAAAGAAAAAAGTAAGTTGTAGATAATGTTCACGTCAAACATTTAAGAAATCCAATCATGACACCGTCTGACTGTATTTCAGCTCAAACACTTTATTCGACTGTTGAAGGTAATTTTTCTTCCAGAGCTTCTTCACAGATTTCTGGTTTTTAAAGTGTATTTATGAAGGACATGAAGCCTAATTAGACACGTCAGGTTGTTGTTTTCTGTCTAAAACCCGACTGAAGCGCTCGGCGTGACTCTGTGGACGTATAGAAACACATCTGTTGATCAGCTGATGTTGGTAAACAGGACAGAGCCGTTTATAGCAGCAGAGTTTACTGGAGGTCACCAGGTGGAGGTGAGGGGTGAGGAGTGAAGGTGAGCCGGGATCAGAGCGTTTACTGGAGGATCAGAAAGGAGAGGAGGCTAATTCAGGATAAAAGCTGCAGGAAAACACAGCGCAGGAGGCCAAACGCTGCCAATTAATGACAATCAGCTTAGAGGCTGCTGCAGCTCTCCCGCTGATGGATCAGCCGTCGCCATGAAAAATTAATCAGCCTGATTTCAAATTTATCAATCTGGTCAGAGTGAGCGGCTGTAAATAGCAAACAGGAGAGCGCTTCACAAAGTGACACCTGACGCTCGTCCAGGCCTTGAGAAGTTAATGGGCTGCATTTATTTCTGTGCTTTTATTCAAAACACTGAGTGACTTGCTTCTCGTTAATAACACCGACTGACGACGGACGAACCATCAGAAGCTCAGGGACACTTTGACATGAACATGAAAGGCAACAACCAACTCGTACAAAATGGTTAAATAGTCACGTCAAAGCGGACTTTATGATCAATATCTCTACTTCTACAGTGGACAGAAAAGTAAAGTATGAATACATGTAAAGAATACAATGGAAACAGGACAGTTGGGTCTGTAGCAGCATATCTGGAGGAACCAGAAAGACTCCATCCATCATCTCTACACCTTCATCCTCACCAGGGTCATGGGGGGCGGAGCCTATCCCAGCTGACTGAGGGTGAAGGCAGGTTCACCTGGACAGGTAACCAGTCTATCACAGGGCTACACTTAGAGACAGACAACCAAGCACACTCACATTCACACCTACGGACAATTTACAATCACCAATTAACCTCAGCATGTTTGTGGACTGTGGGAGGAAGCCGGAGAACCCGGAGAGAACCCACGCTGCACGGGGAGAACATGGAGACTCCACGCAGGAAGATCCCGGGTGTCCTCACCGGGACGTGAACCGGCGACCTTCTAGCTGTGAGGCGCTAACGATGCTAACCACTGAGACACCTTGTTGTGGAATTTGTGGAAGTCAGATCGACGAATTTAGATTATTTTGTCTTTCATTATAATGACATTAATTAGAACGTTTTCAATTCAGGAAACATCGTCTCTCACCAACATGAGACAGCTTCACTGTTTAGAAAGAGGTTCCCAGAGTTTCATGCCGTTTATGTTTTTGTGTATTTGCTCCTGTTCAACTACGCTGTGTTTTCAATTCCATGTTCAGGTATCTTCTGACATGTGACGAATGCGTCCAGTTTTGTGGGTTTTTCAAACTGGATGCATTTCCTGCCGAGCTGCAGTTTGACTTCAAGGGAATAAAATATGTTTCTTTCCAAATGTGAAGAATTCAGTCGTGCAGGAAGTTTTATGAGACAAAGTTGGTCACGTTTAGTTTCTTTTGGTTTACACGTTAAAAAAAAGCAAACAAGTCCACATTAGCAGGTTGTGTCTTTAACCAAAAACACGTTTTATAGCTCAGAGACTGAAGGAGTGTGAGTCCTGTGTGGAAACAACACTTTAGGCTGTTTTGTGGTTGGATTTAGGCACCAGATCTGCTCGTTAAGAACCAAACAAATGAACAAAAAAGAACAAGTTTATTTAAAATAAATAAATAAATCATGATTCTGGATAAAATACAAAAGTTGTTTTCGTGTGTTGACGAGTCCCGCCACAATAAAAGCCCGTTAAAAACACCAGCATCTCACAGTTTCACAACATTTAGTTTTTTTGTCTCGTGCCAACATGGATATGAACTGATTATTTAGTAAATTTTAAAATATAAGACGGATACGCTGCCAACTAGCCAAGAAGTTATTTTTTAATCTTTACTGACTGACTCTGTTATTTATGAGCATCTTATTTTGTAATTTCTTCACTTTTAAACCACCAACTTTATTATTCTCGCCTCAGCGCTGCTCTCCTTATAGACTGGGCCGATTCTAGAAACAAATACCGACATTTAAATGCAGATATACATCAAATTAAACTCTTTATCGGACTCATTTTGTTGTTTTAATTGAAATTTGCTCTGAAACGTGAATTTGGACGACGGAAACTGGTCGAAAACGTCACGGATCACGTCAGAAATCAGCTGGAATTTGGTTGTTTCCACCGATCTCCGCCTTGATTGGCTGATGTTTGAAAGGTTGTTTGTGTACGGAGGACACACCTGAGCGTAACGGGAACACTGGGTCGCAGCGCCGACCTTGTCAGAGGTTAAGGGTGGCGTCGAGGTAAAGTTAGCAGCAGGAGCAGAGGTTGCACTTAAACATGCACTGAGGCTAATTTGCTGCGGATAAGCTCGCCGTGACAAAGCAGCCGTTAAATGGTTCAGGTTTACACTTTCTTAAGGAACTCTAAGCGCCTCTGATTTACTCTCTCCGGCTTCGTCTTAAAGGATCAAACTACGCTGGGGCCGCATTTGCACTCGACTAAATCTGGCGTAGAAATAAAACCGAATTGAAAGTGAAACTGTGCGGATCTCGTGCTGCAGAAACAGATCGTCGTATCGTCTGTTTGTTTTCATCGCGTCTAAATGCAGAAAACATGAAAAGATGTTGAGCTGCTCGATGTTTTTAAAGGTTGCCTTCTGGAATAATTCTGTTGCTGCTTTTCCTGCTTACAAAACTGAGTTTCAAGGTTTTTAATAAAAACTGGACTTAAAGTGGGTTTAAACTCGACTGAACTTCAGCTACCAGGTCCTGAGTTTGTGCTGCTTATTGAGGAAAGTGTTGGTTTTTGTCTTTTTCAGAAGTAATTTACGAAGAAACGTCTCAACTTTGCGTCCTGGCTATTTGAGTTCAAAACTCCAAACTTGAAACAGTTGCTCAGTTTCGTTCTTTCATTCATTTATTCATTCAACCTTTACTATGGTTGCCCCTGACGAGTCATCAGTCCGATCTGCCTGTAGCTCGAGTGCTAACGTCTAGCCAGGTGATGTTCTACAGGTGAACTGAATGGCCTCGATTTTATGGGTCAATCAGTGAATAAAAGTCTCCACTAGAGGTCAAAGTTCACTTTTTCCAAAGTACGTTCAAAAAGGGTAAAAGGTAGATTTATGGTATTTGGTGCAGATAGGCGGCCATGTTGGGGCTTTCCGTTGGTGACGTCATATTTGACCTTGGGTGAGATTTCAAGGTCGAACTCAAGGTCATGAATTTTGACTTGAAAACGGTGTACGATTGGCACATTGTTTGTATCGGAAACCATGTACAGACTTCCAACATTTGACCTTGGGTGATGTCTCAAGGTCAAACAATGTTGATATTACCGTTATAATTTAAATAACATGTAATGTGTACATGGATAGTAGACGTTACACTGTGGACAACCAGCCAACCATGATGAGTGAAAGAAACACCTATTTTGTGGAAAACTGGACGGTTCGGTGGGTTTAGAGCCAACATGGCCGGTAGGGGCAACAGAACCCTCTGCTGAAGGCCATCCAGGTTAAAATACATTCAGGTACAAAGGCCTCATTGATACTGTAGCCAATCCTGCCACAAGAAAAGGCCCAATAACGTGAGCACTTCACAATTTTACTTCAGCTTTTTGGTGATAGTATGTTTTCATTTCACATAATTAAACTTGACATTTAACAGAAACATTTGAGGGCGTCGGTGCCAAAGTGGGCCGAACCACATTCAGTAGTTGTAGAGAGAAATGGGGTCAAAATGTTGTGTTGCTAAAAAAAACCAATCCTGGTTGTTAGAGGAGTCGTTATATGCATCCAGAGATGTTCCAACACCGTCCAGAGATAGAAACAGCTGCTCTGTGGTGACTGAGTTACGTTTTATTTCCTTTTGCTAGGTGCCAAAGCGGGCCGTACCCCATTTTCTACTTTTTGAGAAAAAAAAACTGATTCCAGGTTTGTCTCGTTGAACAGCATCGAAGAGTTTACATCATCAGGAACTACCTGGTTAGCTCGCTAAGCTAAAACTAGCAGGTTGACTTTAGGCACCAGAATGACTTGAGTTTTGGAGACAGTTTGGTGTTTGGACATACTTGTGTGAACGCTAAACACAAAACAACACAACTTGACGAGTCCCGCCACAAGAATGAGCCCTTAAAATGTAAACATCTAACAAGTTTTACAGTTTTTTTTAAATACATATTATTCTTTTTATACATTAGAAAACAGCTGGTTTGTCCTGAGCGTCTATTAGTCGACATATCAGAGTCTGATCAGCTGAGTTCTCTGGTTCCAGGTTAAACTCACTGAGACAGAGAATAATGTTTTACTGCAGCCGTTTACCATCCAACCTGATCAAACACAATCACCTCCTCTCATCCAAGATGGCCGCCAGCAGGTGCGTTACATCACCTGAAAATCCCTCTGTCCTCCCCACCCAGTTCCCCCCCCTCCCCTCCCTGGCAGCGTATCTGAGGGCGGGGCTTCCTAACGAGATCACCGCCAGCTAATCAGCAGGGAGGCCTGCCATTGGCCGGCGGCCCCGGGGGCGGGAGGTCGGCATGACAACAACACTGATTGACACCGACAGGTCGTTGCTACACATAATGGGATTACTGGGAGGTGGGGGGGGATGGGGGAGGGGGGGGAGGCTTTGTGGGAGCAGAGAGAGTGAATAGTGCTGCTGTGTGTCGCCTCCAAAGTTTATCTGAGTCGTCGTCCAACATGTCGGCGGCAGTAAATGATCGTCCAATCAGAGCTCAGTTTGGTTTGAGAGTTTCCATCATGTCACACTTCTGGTGGTGTTCTAATTATAAAGGTGGATTCTGGTGAGTTTAAAACCAAAAGATGCTTGAAACAAGGAAATCTGGACAAAACAAGACTATGTTGAATTAAAGTCAGGTTTTTATGTGGTTCACAAAAAAGCAGCAAAAATTCACAAAACAAACCGGCCTGCTTCCTGATATGGAAGAGTAACCAGAACTAATCTAAATGCTGGTTTAATTAAATCCATGTATTCACACATAAACCTTCTTATTTTAGCTGCTGCTGTTTATAGACGGCTGGTTTTTGTTTAGTTTGTTAGTTTTTTTTTAATAAACAAGTCTTAATAATTAATTTCAAATGTTATCATGGTGGTTAAAAATTCAAAATCATCTTCAAAAAGTCATGAAAAAGTATTTTAAAGACAACAGAGGCATGTTCTAAACAAACTGGATTCAAGATATTGATTAAAGATTCAGTAAATAAAATAATATTATAATACGTTGTAGTTAAAGCAGAGTTTTGATGCTTTCATGTTTGTCTTTAAGGTCCTGAATGTTGTTTTAAATATGAAGGTCCTGAATGTTCTCTAAAAGGTCCTCGATCTGCACAAGTCACAGAGAACTTGTTGCCAGAACCGATGACGCAGCAGAAAAACCTTCGCCATCATGTTTTTATTTTTTAGTTTCAGCTTCGATTCACCAGACGTCTGTCGCCTCCCGTGACGTCTGGACTTTCACGCCTCTGAAATCAGGCCGGTTGTGTCTCTGAGGACGACGTCTGAAACCCGGCAGCTCCGTCTGATGCATGAACGTTTGCTCTTCAGCTCCAGGCGCCGCCGCCGTGAAGCCAGAGGCCGACCTCGCCTTCACTCGCAATTAAGAGATTCAGAGAATCAGTGGACGAGGAGTCGAGGTGGCACCTCGTCATGAAGGTTCAAACCCAAAACTCTCACATGTTAACGAAGCGGCTGAATACGAGGCCTCTACTGACACAGCAGCACCAGAACAAACTGGTTCTGAGTGCAGCGGCGCTGACCTGGTTTTCCGGCTGTTCTGACCCGACGAGGTGAAAGGCAGCAGACAGCGTTGGTCAGCACTGACGAGACACAACAAGTCTGCAGGACCGAGTGTCTGAGCGCCACCGGACCGAGCGTCATGTCGGCGCCTGAAGCTCGCCGTGAATCAGCAGCTGGACGAGGAGAGACGAGAAGGACGGAGAGACGGAGAGAGAGGGACGAGGAGAGACGACGGACACGAAGCGACGGACAGGCAGGAAGTCGAGTGTTTAAATCCTACAGCAGCTCTGAGGAACTCTGGTTTACTTCAAGTTTTGTTATAATAACTGCAAAGTTCTGGTTCAAAAGATTGTGAACTACAGACAGACTCTGGTTGGTCCAAATCCATCAGAGAAAGTAGAAACTAGTCACAAAGAACATTGAATGTAAACAAACAAACAAACAAACAAACAAAAGGTAAAAGCTGTAAATAATGTCCTCAACAAAAATCTGCATTTTTATTGCATTCATATCATCTAAAAACAGAATTATTTTACAGATATTTGCTGTTATTGTCGCTGTTTTTCCAGTGTTTTTATGTATTTTTCTGGTACTATTGCTACCAAATATATATATAATTATTATTGTTATCCATGAATTTTTAAATGTACTGTTTTACAAAAAAAAAAAAAGAAAAAATGCCAAAGCACATTATTATTTCTTG
>NW_007579433.1:133769-136790 GCF_000690725.1 Stegastes partitus | reverse complement strand
AAATTTGACCCCAATGACTCAAACTATCAACAAAATGATGGAAAATTTGTCCAAAATGGTTTAAAACTGGTCCCAAACTGCAGGACGATGAGTCCAAACATCGACCCAGAACCAGTAAGACCGACGACCTGAACTCTGCAGAGTCCTGATCTCAACAACGTGGAGTCTGGGATCAGATTGAGAGACCAAGAAGAACTTTGGAAAGTTCTCAAGATGCTCAACAAGTTTCCTGCCCAGAACCTGGAGACCTGAAGCACCAGAACCAGAACCAGAGTGGAGCTTCGGGCCGCTGAGAGCTCCAGTGTTTCTCCAAGTGAAGCTCAACGACTGATGTACTTGTTAAACCTGAAGTTCTGGCTCCAGGTTCTGGTCTCCTGCTCTCCGTCCTCCTGCTGCTCTGTGATGAGTCACTCTGCTGCTGCTGGTCTTTATTCCAGCCAGTAGCCGGACCGCTGACAATGAGCAGCGGCCTCTGGGGGGATGGAGGACGCCGACATGCATCACAGCACAGAGACTGAAGGAGAAGCTGCTCCTCCTCCTCCAGATCCTCCCTCTGCTCTCCACCCTCCTCCATCCTCCTGCTCCCTCCACCTTCTGTCTCTGCTTCACTCGCTGCCCTCCAACCATCTACCAGAGCAGTTTGTCTGATGGAACATTTCATTTAACTTCTTGGACAGACCCAGTTTGTTGTAGATTCTACATTTGTACAGAAACACTGACAGAAAGTCTAATTTTAAAACTAAAGGACATGAAACTGGTTCAAAGTGACCCAGAAATTGTACATAGTGGCTTAAATTTGTCCAAAACTGCCCAGAAAATTCCCCAAATTACTCAAATGTATCTAAATTAACTTAAACTTTTCCAAAAAGACTTAAAAGTTTTCAAAACACCACAAACATATTCCCAAAGTGACTCATATTTCTCCATAATGAGTCAAAACGTATCCAGCACGACTTAAAATTTTTCCAAATAATAAAAACAAATTGCAAAAATGACGGAAACTTCTCCAGAATTACTCCTATAAACTTAAACTTATTAAAATATCATCAAAATGACTTGAAACAGACTTAAAACATGTCCACGTTACCTCAGAATTGTCCAAAAGAAGAATCAAAATGTGCCTATAAGGACTAAAAATCTGTTTTTAAAAAAAATAAATAAGAAAATATCTCAAAACTACCTCAAAATTACTCAAAAATTACCAGAAATGACTCAAAATTTGTCCAAAATTGTTTTAAAAAATGTCTCATGTGGTGCAAAAATGTTCCAGGATAACTGAAAATGTGTCTAAAATTACAATAAATGTGTTTTAAATGCATTAAATGTTGTCAAAATGACTTAAAACAGACTTGAAACATGTTCGAGTTACCTCAGAACTGTCCAGACTAAAGAAAATTAAAAAAAGGAAGAAAATGTGTCTATGAAGATTTAAAATCTGTTCAAAAAGAAAGAAAGACTTAAAACTTATTTAAAATGACTGAAACTAGACACAAAATTTGCCAAAAATTACTACTTTTTTTGCCAAAATTGACCCAAAATTTTTCCTGATTTGCTCTAAATTTTGTCCAGTGGCTCAAAAAAATGTCTCATGTGGCGCAAAAATGTTTAAAAAATAACCTAAAATGTGTCTGAAATTACAAAAAAATGCTAAAGATGACTCAAAATTTGTCCAAAATGACTCATAATGAAAACAACAAAGGTTTGAATTTAACTTGAACTCTCGATGCTTCACACTTTGAGCGTCTCCATCCCTGAAGCTCATATTTAAGGAGCTCATTCTCCTCCTCCTCTCTCCTCCATCTTCTCCGTTCTCTCCTCTAATGAACTCTGATGCTCCTTCACGTCCCTTCAGGTCTGATGTATTCTGGCCGGCCACCTCTTTATCTTCCCGCTCTTCCTCCTCCTCCTCCTCCTCCTCCTCCGTTATTCTACCAGTCAACATTGATTAGATATCGCAGTTAATCCGGCTAAACTCCTCCGCTTTTAGCCTGCCCGCTCCGGCCAATCGCGGCGCGGCTTGCTGCAGACGGCGGTTCCAAGCCGCGTCCTGATTGGCCGGCGCCGCTGCGTGCTGCCGCACGTGCTCACCACACGCCCGAAAATAGGCGAGCTGCGACGAGCGAGCGGGAAATGAATGTGACAGGTAGCAGAGAGAGCTGCATGGGACGCTCACACACAGTAACCCCTGACATATACATCGGCTTATAGTACACACACACACACACACACGCACACACACACACACACACACACACGCTAGCACGCTGTTAGCTTAGCATCAGGCAGCACACAAAGGCTGCAGCTCCACAACCAGCACAGTCCAGGAAACCGGCCAGGAGTGAACGACTAAACCAGATTGTTACAGTACGTTGTAAAAACTTAGCTTACACAGACACACATGCTAACTCACTGCTAGCTTAGCATCAGGCAGCAAACAAAGGCTGCAGCTCTACAACAATCACGGAGTCCAGGAAAACCGGTCAGGAGTGAACGACTGAACAAGATTGTTGCAGCCAATTGTACATAATGATTTATATTTGGTTCAAATTTCCCTAAAATCTGTCAAAAAGGACTTGAATTGGATCCACAGAGACTCAAAATGTGTCTGAAATGATTCAAAATTAGCCTAAAATTAATCAAGAAAGTGCCAAAACTAATCGTAATCTGTCCAAAAATGTATTAAAACTTGTTGACTATGAATAAAATGTCTTTATACTGACACAAAACTTTTGTCCAGAATGACTCTACATATTCTAAATCTATTTAAATCCATCTTAACGTCGACTGCAGGAATCTGGACAAAACTTCACATCCCAGGTGGTGAAGATCTGAACCTTCTGCGCCGACCCTCCACCCCGAGCTCCTCTCATGAACTTGTGTAGAACAAGAACCAGTAATTACAGAAAACCTCGTTTCTAGGAAATAAAACAATCATCATCAGTTTTGGGTAAATTTTAGACTCTTTCTAAGTTACTTTGGACAAATTTGACATCATTTTGGAAAAACTTTTACTCATCTGGA
>NW_007579433.1:131348-132564 GCF_000690725.1 Stegastes partitus | reverse complement strand
TTGAACCTTGACATGTTCTTCCCCGGACATTCTCCCTATGTGGCTGCCGGTGAGCGGTTCTTCTTGGTAGCCGAGCTGCAGCCAGAACCGGAGGAGCTCCTCGCTGTCGGCCCGTCGGTTCCTTGAGGGGCTTTTCCTGGCACCTCTAACGAACTCCGACACCGGCGAGCGTTTCCAGCTCCATCCATCAGGCTTATCGCCTCCTTCCATCCCCGTCGCCTCACTTTATCCATCTCTGTCCGAGCGGCGAGTCCGTCGCTCGGCCGACGTCCCGATGGCCGTTATTTATTACCCAGCAGTCTCTGCTCCAGCCAAGGCTGCTGCTGCCGGCCGTGTCCTCAGGCAAACCTTCGTCCTGCTGCTCCTGGTGGCTGCCGACGCCTCCTCCCTCCTTCACGCCGCCGTCTGGCTGCTTCCTCCATCAGCTGTTTGCACAGACACACAGCTGCAGACGGCGGCTGACATCCAGACGACATTGGACCGAGCGCCGTCCTCGGACTCGGCGTGTCGGCGGCGCAGCGACAGACCGAGTCCGAGGACGGAGATGGACGCGTGATAAACAGGAAGATCAGACCCGTTTCCACTGATTAGAGAGAGGAGGACGGATGGAGGGAAAGAGTTCATGAACGGAGGGAAGCAGGAGGACGAAGGGTGACGGAAATAAAGCAGATTAGAGCGAATAAAGATGAAAGATGTCGATGGTCCACTCTGATCAGTGTGTGTTTGGTGTCTTTAAATGGGGATTTAGATTCTTTTTTTGGTCTTTTGGCCTCTTTTTGTTGGGATTTCAGATCTTTTTGTGGCAATTTTGCTTCTTGTCGTTGTGGTTTTACGCCTTTTTGTGGCAATTTAGTGCCTTGTTGTGATTTTGATTCTTTATGTGGTGATTTTGTGTGTTTCTGTCGTGACTTTGCATCTTTTTGTGTTAATTTTGCCTCTTTTTGTTATGATTTTATGTCCTTTTGTGGCAATTTAGTGTCTTATTTTTTGGTGACTTTACATCTTTTGTGGTAATTTTGCCATGTGTTTGTTGTGATATTGCCTTTCTGGGGGGTAATTGTGCATCCCTTCATGGTGATTTTTGTAATTTTGGTGTGTGTATGCATGTTTTTATGGTAGTTTTGCATCATTTTTGGCAATTTTGTAATATTTGGTGGTCTTTTGGCCTCTTTGTATTGAGATTTTACATCTTTTTGTGGTAATTTTGCATCTTTTT
>NW_007579433.1:85815-130260 GCF_000690725.1 Stegastes partitus | reverse complement strand
AAATGATTTAGGAACGTTTTCAGAGAAACTTCTTCAGCCTTTAAGAAGAACATTCTGGGAACTGATAGAAAACCTCCTGATGAAAACATCTGTAGAAGAGTTTTGGAACAACCACTCCTGCCTGAGGAGATAAAACCACCTGGTTTCAGGTAAATCCGACCCTAAACACCTTTTTTCACTCTTCTCTAACCTGTTCTGTCCTCCAGAAGCCCGACACCAGACGTCCTTCAGAGGTTTGAATGAAAACAACCTAATCGTCTGCGTACATGAAAACATTTGGCGACGACGTCTGAGCTCTGGTCCAGGTGTTGCTGCTGGCTCAGGTAACATGAGGGTGAACAGCAGCCGTCACACCCAGCAGTCCCTCTGACGTCACTGTTTCAGCTCAGGACCAACTTCCTCATGAAACCGAAGCCAGACTCTGGCTTTGAATGAGCGACCTCAGACAGTTTCCAAAGCAGCAGAACTCATCACATGTCGACTCGAAGCTTCTTACCTCCGTGTCGGTGACACAACCTGCTCCTCCTGCTTCTTCCTCCGGTATCGGTGGTTTCCGGGAGTCTGCAGCCCTGTAATCACAATAATTAACACAAATGTTCTCATTATCGCTAATATCTGCTCAGGCCATCAGGGCTTATCAGAGCAAATGGAAAAACATCAGGAGGACTTTTAACCAGTTAGTGTCTCAGGTTCAGGCTGAGTCCGGCCGGACTCGTGTTTCTAAGCTCTACAGGATCCACTGGTGCTTCAGAAGAATTTCATGGAAACAACAGAACAGCCCTCATGTAGCTCATGTTGTTCATCCCGTAAGGTGATTTAAGGTGAAATTAAAAACTTTGGCAACAGTAGAAACAGAAAAATACACAAAACAACCACAAAATAACACAAAATTACTACAAACCTAACATGACTACTGATGCAAAACCACTACAAAGACACGCAATCAACCACAAAATGAGTGTACAATAAACACAAAATGCTCACGAACCTACAACGACCACAGAGATGCAAAACAACCGCAGAGAGACACACAATGCCCACAAAGTGACTACAAAGAGATCCAGACTCTGATGCTCGTTTCAGTTTGTTTCTGAGCTGCAAGTCGTATACAGAGTCTATATGGAATCCATATGGAGTCCATCGGAGTCTATACGCTGTCTATACGGAGTCTACATAGACTCTATACAGAGTCTATACGGAGTCTATCCAGAGTCCTATACGGAGTCCTATATGGAGTCTACACGGAGTCAGAGTCTATATCGAGTCTATACGGAGTCCTATACAGAGTCTATACGGAGTTTACACGGAGTCTATACAGAGTCTATACGGATCTATACGTAGTCTCTGGAGTCTATACGTAGTCTATATGGAGTCCTATACAGAGTCTATACAGAGTCTATACGGAGTCTATATGGATCTATACGGAGTCTATATGGATCTATACGTAGTCTATATGGAGTCTATACGGTGTCCTATACGGAGTCTATACGGAGTCTATACGGAGTCAGGCATGGAGCCATATTCGGAGTCACATCCAGAGTCTTATACAGAGTTGCTGGCGACGGCAGCAGCAGCAGTAGCGACCAGAGTGACTCAGCAGTCCTGCGGCTGAGCTCCAGCTCCGGTTGTTCCTTCTGCTCCGTTAACATGACGAGTCTGAGCACTAAAACCGGCCGCTGAGCTTTAACGGCACCTTTAAAGGGGACATTTAACGGCTCTCACTCGGTTTTAACCTCTTTTTGCCGACGGGAGGGAACGAGCTGCCGGAGCGACGGAACCTCGACAGAGTTTCCTCCAGAGTCCGACTCCCCGATAACGAACCGGCCTGAAGTCCTGAAAAGACTCAGTAAGGAAATCTGGAAACAAACCCAAATGTCCATAAAAGTCCAACTTTACTGTCATGTAGCCTGGAACAGCAGCAGAGGTTCAGTCTGTCTGGAGGATTAGTCCCTCGGCTTCATTTATTCCAACTAATCAATTAATCAAAGCAGCTCCAAACCCTGACAGTGTGGAGGATCAGATCTTCAATCAATTAAATCAAATGAAAACTGACGATTCACTCCTAAAATAAAGTGACTTTTGTAGATTTGCAGAAACACGTCACTAAATATAGATTATTTCTGCATCTTAACTCCTTTAAATGTGTTTTATTTCCCGTCAGGATGATTAATCGATCAGTTCTAATCTGAAATCAGCCACATTTCATCTGTCCTTATCAATACGACTACTGATGAATAATCTGCTGTATAGACGTCTCTGTGGTTCCTTCACCTCTCCTGAACTCTAGTTTTCAATCATTAACCGAAGCGGAGCTGCATTTCCGTGAGCGTTGTGGTTTTACAGCGTTTATGATCATTGAAGGGATTGTGTGAAGCTGCTCTTCACTCTGCAGGTTTGGTTCATGTGTGGTTCAGAAACACCTTCATGCTCATTTTGTGTTTCTCATTCAGAAGTTTTTGTCTTTTTGTGCCATTTTTTTCCTGTTTTTGTCTTTTTTTTGGTGGTTTTTGTCCGTTTTGCACCCATTCGTGTTCATTTTGTCATTTATTTATGTGCCTATTTTTTCTCATTTTTGTGTCTCTGTGGTTGTTTTGTACTCATTTGTGCTCATTTGGTCTCACATGAATTTATTTTTCGTCTCTTCATGACATTCTTTTTTCATTTTAGAATCTTTTTTTTGTGTTTTTTTTGTCTCTTTCTTGTCATTTTGCACCAGTTTGTGCACATTTTTCCTCCTTTTGAAGCTACAAACTGCACTGTGGCTCCAGCTCTCCACTGGATCCAGACCTGGACCGATCCCGTCTCCACGTCGGGGATAATTTATCATAATTCCTATTAATGAGTGAAGCTGCTGCTGTATCACCGACACGCCGCCGTCCTGCTCTGGAGACGCCGACGTGGAAGCTGCAGACGTTTAATAATTCAGAGGAGAGACTCTCTTTGTGTTTTCAGACGATTATTGGTGCTGAAATGTGGAAACCAGCTTCCCCTCAAGCAGCTTTTCTCTTTTAATGCAGCTGTGCAGTTAAGACTCGTGTTGACAGAGAGACGTGACTCGGTCCGACTCGGTCCGACTCGGTCCGAGTCACGCTGACCTGTACAGAGACGTGACAGTAAAGCAGCTGCAGGACTGAACTGGATGACGGACCTGAACTTTGTGCTGGTTTGTGGGAGGATGAAGAACATCTACAAGGTTTTCAGAAGCAGAAAACACAATGAAAGTGGATTTTCACCACCAATAGGAGCTTCAGCAGCTCAGTGAAGCAGCTTTCTAGAAAAGGCTCAAGATCTTGACTTTTACGGAAAGACATGAAGCGAAGATGCTCAGAGGGGACTTCCACCGATAACTCCACATCTGAACTGGACCACTGTTGGTTCTTTTGTTCCGACATAGAAACTTAGGAGGCTTACAGTTTGACATCTTCAAGGTTTTAAGCCACAGAAAAGCCAATAAAAGTGGATTTTGCCCATAAATGGGACCCTTAGCAGCTCAATGAAGCAGCTCTGTTTCATATTTCAAGTCTTAGAATCGCTCCAGATCTTGACTTTTACAAAAAAACAAACAGATTCTCGTCGACTCGCTCAGAAGTCCACAGATTCTCCATAAGGATCATGTCTTCTACATATACAAACGATGACACAGCTCAGTTCCTACTTAGAACTTTTACTGGTTTGTGAAGTGAGGAGTCTTGAAGTTTGGCACTTACAAGGTTTCAAGACAGAAAAAACCAACAAAAGTGGATTTCCACCATAAACGGGACCTTCAGGACTTTGTTGAAGCAGCTTTGTTGCATAATTCAAGTCCTAAAGTCGCTCCAGATCTTGACTCCTACAGAAAGCCGAGCAGATGTTCAGGACTCGGTGTGAGAACGGAGAACATCCGGGGCTTCACTTTGAGCCTCATCTTCTTCCAGTTCAGTGTGAACCAAGTGTGGGGGGGAGAGCCTCCTTACCCTCCTCCCACCTCCCTCCTCCTCCTCCTCCTCCTCCCCCCTTGATGCTTTGCCCCCATTGTTCTCGGCCTTCACAGCTCCCAGACAATGCCTGAATGGAGGCTCCACCGGCGGGGAGAAGCCGAAGCTCCGGAGCAGCTTCCTTTGTCCCCAGAGTCACTTTAATCAGGCGGCGGCTTCTCAAAAAAAGACTTTTTTAATATAAAAAAATATTAATAATTTGGCATAAAAAATTGAGGGGGGGGGGGGGGGCAGGGGGAGGGGCGGGGCTGCCAACGGGTTGCTAGGGGCAACCATAGGGGAGCGAGATAGAGGGCGTCCCGTGCGTGTGCCTGCCTGCCTTGCGTGCGTGCGTGAGTGCGTGCGTGCGTCCGTGTGCCAAGCCGCTCGACCCCTCGCGCCAATTCCGTCTATTGGTTGATCGGGAGAGAGAGAGAGGAGACGCTGGTGGAGAGAGATCCGCGCACACCGAGCAGAGAGGATGGCTGGCAGGATTTAGCCCCGGCAGCGTCTTCCCCGTCCAGCACAACAAGCTTATTACCGAGCTGTCCGGCGCGCCTGGGAACGGATTTACGCGCACGAACAAGGAGGTTTGTTTGGCTCATTTATCACTATTATTATTGTTTTTGTTATTATTGTTATTACGTTATTGTGATATCACCGTTATCGTGCTGCGTTCACGCCGCTGCTCGCGTCCACACTTTTTGTCCTCACCTTTACGCGTAAGAAGGCTACAGGTTTAATGGCGATTAGCTGGCGGGTAATTAGCCCCGTTAACGGGAACCTGCTGCAGGTTCCGGTGAGGAGAGCGAGTGTGTGTGTGTGTGCTTGTGTGTGTGTGTGTGTGTTTTTGTCTCGGTTGGAGGGTCTCCGGTGTGAGAGCGGCGGCGGCGGCGGCGGCGGCGGATGGGGACAATGAGCGGAGCTGTTGTTTGGCGGCGGCGGTGCGCGCAAAAATCCCCCCGTTGGTCCGGCTGCTGCTGCTGCTGCTGCTGCTGCTGCTGGAGGTTCTGGAGACGCGGTTGGAGGAGAAATATTGCGGATCAATCAGTCTGGCTGGTGTCTGGCTCCTCGCACATTCACGCGTGGCTGCTGGGAGCTTCCTGCAGCGCTGCTTTCTGCCGCTTTTTATTTATTTTATCGCATTTACGGGGCGTTTTTTCTTCCCCCCTCATCATCATCATCTATCCATGCAACCGTTAAATCTGCATCTGACATGTGTGTGCTCATGCGTGCGTGCGTGCAAACGTGTGAGTGGAAAAATGCGCACGAAGGAGAAGAAGAAGAAGTGCAACAATAATAAGAATTTAAAAATAATAATATGAAATAAAACATGGAGATTTTGACACAATGCGCGCAATGGATGGAGCCAGACTGGATGGAGAGGGGGGAGGCAGGGGGGAGGAGGAGGAGGAGAGGGGGGGAGGAGGGTCGAGCCATTTTCGTGCACAAAAAAAAACAAAAAAATAAAAACGCACGCACATGGCGACAGACAGACAAGGAGCGCGGCGGCGGACTGCGCGCCAGGCGGACATGTGCGCAGCGCAGAAGCAGGTCAGCGGCCACAAACCCGCGTTCACGCTCAAATCAGCGCCTTTTCTCTCCACCTTCTGATAATATTGATCAAATATCGTCCGTCAGGGGGCTCTGGGGGACGCGGCCCGCCTCCCCTCCTCCTCCCCCCTCCACCACCACAATAGACAAGGGAGCCGCTTGTTGGGAATTTGGCGCTTCACTTGTTTTGCTCAATGAGGAATTCAGTGTTTCTGCTCCTTCTGTTGTTGTTGTTGTTGTTGTTGTTGTTGTGGCTCCACGAAGCTGCTGCTCTTTTATTTACCCACGATTAATCGATCAGTCGGCTCCTCCATTGTTCACTAAACACTCCACAAACATGTTGTTGTTTTTGTGTCGCTGCAGTGAGTTTAAAGCGGATTATTTATGCTCCTATTTTATCTTTATTTTTATTTTTATTTTGATATTACTGCAGCACAACAACAAAGTGCCAACGCGGGATTTATTGGGGATATTTTTAGAAATTTTCTGGGGTTTTTTTCTGCTGTGTTTGTGTTCAGGAAAGCAGCAGCTCCGGATAAAAACATGTCGCCATATTAGGAGCTTTTTTTTTTTTGCCCCCCAAAATGGAGGGGGAGGAGGGGGGAGGCGGGGGGGGAGGCAGCTCATTAGCAATGCAAATTAGTTTTTTTTTTTTATTCAAACGGAGGCTCGGGCACCTGCTGTCGCGAGCATGCGCGCGGCTGGACGGTTTCCTCCCCCCTCCCCTCCCCTTTCCTTCCTTGAGGCTCGGGAGCGCGCCTCCTCCTCCTCCCCCCTCCTCCTCATTAGACTTCTGTTCTATTTCCAGGCGCGCTCCCGCCGCTGGAGCTTTGATGAATAAAAAAAAAAAATGAAATAAGAAGCAGCAGAAGAAGGAAATGTCCTCCAGCTCTGAGCAAAACAAAAGAGCAAGAAGGAGATGAATGACGATAAAAAGAGTGAAAGAAAAGACGGAAAGAATCTAAAATATAAACTTTAACCTGCTTGTTTGGCGTCAACACGCTGGATTATAAGAAATAAACGTTTATTTTCCGTTTAAATTGGATCTAAAGCACATTCGAGGCCGTTTCAAACAAACAGTTTCATGAGTTTTTATTTTTTTTAATTTCCCCAAAACACGATTTTGACTCGATAGAATGTGAAACAGACGATAAAACGTGAAATATTTCATTGTTCGGACGAATATCGAAGCTGTTCTGGTCGCCTTTGTCAAGAAAAGACAGAAAGAATTTAAAGAATATAAAGTTTAACCTCCATGTTGGGCATCAACACACTTTATAATAATAAATAAACTCTTCTTTAATGTTGAAATCGGATTTTAAAGCAGATTTGAGGCCATTTAAACAACCAATTTAATAAAGAAGTGACTTTTTATTCAATAAATTCCCCTAAAACATCATTTTAAGCTGATAAAGTGTGGACCAGACGTCCCTCTGCTCTCTGTCTGTTACGTAACTGGACTCAAACATCAGTATTTTCTCTGTTTCTTGATCTTTAAGTGACTTTTCAGCCTCGGTGCAGCTAATTTAACGTATAAAACATCAAATATTAAACTGTCTGGATGAAAACAAAGATATTCTGGTCGCCTGCTTCAAGAAAATGTCAACTTTAACCTCCTTATTTAGCATTTACACTCTATAAAATATGAAATGAATGCTTTCTAATACGTTAAAATAAGGTTAAACGCTCATTTTAACTGTTCTGATGCTCCCTGTGAGGACATGAATGTGCTGAACTCACTTCCATCTGGTCTGTTAGACGTGTTTTCTGTCTGTATGTTCATGTTTTCTGGGTTTCTTGGTCTTTAAATCACATTTTTAGTCTAAAAACAGGTGCATTTGTCTTTGCGTGACCAATTTAACGTATAAAACATGAAGCATTTCATTGTTTGGATCAATAATAATGATGTTCTGTCGCCTCGTTCAACAAAACAAAGAACTAATTCACAAATATGGCATGTAACCTGCTTATTCACATCATATAATGAGAAATAAATGTTTATAAGCCACTAAAACTGAGATATAAAAAACATTAAAGGTCATTTTTAACAACTCCAACTCATTTTATTCACATACTTGGACAAATTGGGTCACATTCTTTAAATTTTTAGTCTTTAAAGAACTTTTTTTGGTTAAAGAATGAGGTTCTGTTGTCTCCATACAGCCAGTTTAAAGCATAAAACGTGACCTTTTTTTATTGTTTAGATCAAAAGCAAACACGTTTTAGTCGCCTACGGAGGAAATAGAAAGAAGAATGTGAAGTTTAACCTGATTATTTAGCTTTTACACACGATTATGATGATAAATTAATGTTTAAGATGCATTAAAATAGAATTAAAAGGCAGATTAGCCGCTCTGTAGGAACACAAACTGCATTTCTTCTTCTTTTAAAAGACTTTTTAATCAATAAAAGAGAAATAGTCGTATTTAATTGGCTAGTTTGACATATTTAAGACGTTATAGTCGCCTTCTTTACAAGCGCAGACGCAGAGTTGTCACAAAAAACCAAGAAAGAAAGAAAAAGAGTCAGAAATATGAAATTTAACCGATTTTATTTATCAGTTATATACGATATGATAATAATAAATAAATGTATAGAACGCATTAAAACTGGGTTATAAAGCAGCTTTAAGGTCATTTTAACAACTAACTCATGTTATAAAGACACATTTCACTGTTAGAGGTTTTACATCCATGTTTTAGGTTCAATCAATACCAATATTGATTACCAGTAATCAATAACTGATATCTGTCACCGATAAATGAATAAAAATCTTTTAAATTTAGAAACTGCGTCATTTTAAATTTGCTTCATGCCTTTATAATTTACTAAATTATGTTTAGTTAAAAGAGAAGTTTTTAAATTTCACCCCTCGGTGCTGATTGGCTGTCGATCGAGACGATTAACCAATCAGATTGAGCCGTTTATTTATCATAAATCTGTTTTAAAAGTCACAATATTGATCATCACAAACGTCAGATGTGACAACGGTTCGACCTCTGAAGGTTTACAGCGACATTAATGTCAAACATAAACTAATTATTACGTTTTTAATTCCTTATAAACGTTGAATTGTGGCGTAAAATCAACAAAAAGTAGAATTTTTAAAATCATTTAATCGATTAGTCGTCAACTGTTAAAACAAACTGCAGATATTTAGATTATTTGTGGGAAAAAAAGTCTAAATTCTCTGATCTCAGCTTCATAAATGTGAATATTTTCTGTTTTTTTCCTCTGAGACACTGAAGTGAACATTTTAGGACAAAACGAGAATCGAAGACGTCGAATTAATCGATTAATCGAGGAAATAAACTCAAAGCAGCTGCATTCTGATGTGTGATTGGGTCGAGCTTTAATAAACGTGGATAATAAATGAATCTAATCCTGTAAACGTCGCTCACACAGCGGGTTTATGGGTAAATATTAAATCTGTTATGGCTGTAAAATGTGGAAAAGTGCAGAATTAAAGTGCATAAAACCAAATAAAATACAAAAACTTAACTGGAAGTACGTCGAAGCTGCATTTAGATTAAATCTACTTCACTGAATTCCACCAGAGGCTCATGATGACTCCTTAAATTAACGAGATACCTGATAAACTGAACAGCAGTGATGCAATTAACCCCGAAACATGAGAATTCTCCCTCAGTAGGACATTTTTAGCCAAAATACCAAAAAAAAAACAAAATTTGGTCGTTTTCGTGATGCCAAAAAACACGTTTTGTGACCTTTAGCTTTAACAAATGGACTTAATAAAGAATCGCTGCTTCGTCGCGCCTCAGAGATAAATAAAGAGGAATTAACCGAGGACGGCGGCGAGGAGGAGGAGTGATGAAGGACGGGTGATGAATCTGAAGCCGAGCAGGAGGATGAATTAAAGAGAAGGAAGAGCGATGAAGGGAAACGAAGACGCCAGAGGGGCGAGACGAGGAAGAAAAAACAGGAGCTGGAGTGGAAAAGTAAAAGAGAATAAATGGAAATAGAAAGAATGAAGGTGAAGATGGAAAGATATGATGTAAAAAAAACGAC
Source organism: Stegastes partitus (assembly GCF_000690725.1). Lineage (NCBI taxonomy): Eukaryota > Metazoa > Chordata > Actinopteri > Pomacentridae > Stegastes > Stegastes partitus. The sequence goes on along the minus strand of NW_007579433.1, from coordinate 120,724 downwards.
ACAAGAAGCAGGAAAATGAGGCGAAAAAAGGTCAGAAAGTAAAAGTAAAATGGATGAAACCGTCATCTGCAGCCGCTTTCAGGTGATTTTTACGCTTTTTAAGGAGGTTCAGAGGTTGAATCTTCACATTTTTACACCGACGCCACAAAAACAAAAACTGTGTTTTGTCATTTATCAGCAAGTTTGGAGCCAAAAAACAAAAAAAGAAAATTAGGTTCGTTTCCGTTAAAAAAGTGTTTTGTCGTCAGCAGGGGGCGCTGTGGGTCGCGTTAGCTGTAATAACCAGAGCAGGAGAAGCCTGAAGCTTAACCCAGCTGCTAAAAAATAAGAAGAAATCAACAAAACTTTGTTCATTAAAGGGAGAAAACTGGATTCAAGTCTCCAGGACTTGTTGTGAAAGCTTTACGGAGATGAAGACGGCAAAAGAAATCCGAGTTAAATATCAGATAAACTGCCACAAAAACTGCTTCCATCTCCCATTAACTGGATTAACTCTCAAAAAAGTCAATAATCCATCAACTTCCGTTCATTTTTTTCTGATGCAACACTTCAAACTTCACATAAAAACACATTTTTGTTGCATTTGTCTGATTTAAAGATGCAAAAACAACATCATGGTGGATAAAAAGTGAATTATCTGATTGTTTATCACATTAAAAAATCCATAATTTTTCTAATGTGACGCCTTAAAATGCCCATAAAGTACGTTATAAAGACTCGCTAACATTACGGTGGTTTGTCTGGGATATTAAAGCTCTAAATGTTTTTATGGCTGCAGAGCTTCATAAAACGTCCACATTTCTGATTTTAAAAAGCCTGAATTCTGCTTTTTGGTTCCACGTTTCCTTCAGAGTGTAAATTCACAAAGTCCAAACCAGAGTTATCCTCTCCAACAGAAACTTCGTGCTGAAACGCCTCGTTCACAATACAGGTTTTTTTTCTGCGACATAGTGATGTCATCATGTAACACGTTAGCATAGCTCCTGTTAGCTGCGAATTACGCCTTCAACAAAGACGCAGCAGCTCCTTCTGCTGAAGCCACATCTTTAAACTCATTGATCTGAGGTTAATAACAAACGTTACCTGGTTGTAGTCGGACCAGTCGACCAATCAGAGCGGACCGTGCTTTCCAGGAGGCGGGGCCTTAAAGAGACAGGAGCGAAAACGAAGCGTTTTAATGAACAGTTTGAGGAAAATAAGGTGTTTTTATAACATTAAAGCAGGTAAACGTATTCTAGCAGAAACACAAAAAATACAATTATAAACCTGGAAACATGAAAAACAGGAGCTCTGTAAGAAACCTGGAGCCTCAGGGGTCAGACGATTAATAAAAACTACGATTAATCGATTTGTTTTCAACTATCAAATCAATCACCACATACTTTAACAGTTAATCCGTTTAAGTAATTTTTTAAAGAAGCAGAAGTTTAAATTCTGTGACTGAAGCTTCTTAAATGTGATTTTTTGGGTTTCTTTGCTTCTCAGTGACGGTAAACTGAATATCTTTGGTTTTCTGGACAAAACAAAACAATTTTCTGACATTTTCTGACCAAAAAACGACTCAATTGATCCAGAAAATAAACATCAGATTAATCTGCAGTGAAACTAGTCGTCAGTTGCAGCTTTAAGTGAAACCCTCAGATCTGTTTGTTTGAACTTCAGTTTGAACTTTTGCATCTTTTACGACATAAATTATTAAATAATTAAGACATTTTTTATTATTTTTGTTATTTATTAACAAGTTTTTCAATTTTAGTTGGTCTGATTTGTAATATTTAATAAAATAAACCAAAATTGTGACAATTAATGGACTAAATGTGAAGATTTTCCTTTTCTGTGACACTAAACTGAATATTTTTGGGTTTCGGACCCAAAAAAAAAAAAACGACGTTTTTTCACCATTTTCTGACATTTAGACCAAATAACTAAATAATTAATCCAGAAAACATTCATTAGCTGCAGCTTTAAACCAAATTAAACCCTCATCTGTGTTGGTTTGACCAACATGAGTTTGAACTTTTGCATCTTTTATGATATAAACTGATTATTTGACTGAGTTTAGTTTAAATCTTGATGCTTGTGGAACGTTTTCTGGCCTCTCACAGCTGAACATTTTGGATTTTTGTTGGTCTGAGAGACAAAACCACTATTAGAAAGATAAAACATTGATTAGTTGCAGCTTTAAATCAAATTAAACTTTCATCTGTGTTGGTTTGACCAACATGAGTTTGAACTTTTGCATCTTTTCTGATATAACTCCACGTTTTGACCGACTTCTGTCCAGATCGATGCGAGCTGTGGACGTGAATCTTTGGCTTTTCGTCGTCGGTCACCTTGAGCTCTGCAGAACAGAACCCGGGTTCTAGCTGCACCTTCGGGCTCCATCAGGTGATTCAGGATCAACAAGTACAGAGCAGCAGATCGGTGGGCTGACGGCTTGGTTTTTAAACGGCTGCATGACGAGGAGATTATTAGACCAGAAAATAAAATATGGGGGAAAAAACCCTCTGCTGGAGAGACTTAAGAGATAACATCAAATCGGTATTAAGCTACACAGACTGATAGCGTTGCCATGGATAAAATATTTAGCTGCTTTCCCAATCAGCCCTTTTTTTTTTTTTTCCTCTTTTCTCTCCCCCCCGAAAATCCTGAATGTTCGCTGTGGAAACAGGGTCAGGGAGGAGAAAAAAGAGAAAGAGCGAGCACATGATGGGCAGATAAAGGCTGGTCTGTGTCGGAGGAGGATGAAGGGAGGCCGAGGAGGAGGAGGAGGGCGGCGATGAAGGGCCTCTCTGTTGCTCTGTCTATAGAAAGGCTCAGAAACAAGGCATGTAGTCTGCCCACGCCATAATGGGCTCTTATAATGATGCCGCCGCCGCCGCCGTCCCTGTAAACCGCCAGAGCCTCACATGGACGCACTCGGTTAGAAGTTTTACTGCCGAGCCGACTCCCGGTGAAAATAAACGAGGTGTTTACGGACACGGTGTTGTTGGTTAACGCGGCGAGTCGCTGATTTACCGGTTTGTTGGTGGAGAAACGTCAGCTTTAGCCTCAAAGGAGGAAGAATTAGAGACGAAACGGGTGGAAAACAAACCAATTAACGTCTTCAGGATGAGTTTAGTTGTGTTTGTCAGGTTTTAAAGATGCCTAAACTACATTATTCTGGATAAAATGTGGATTATCTGAGTGTTTAAACCACTAGCCAAGAAAAAAATGCAAATATTCAACAAAAGTCTAACAGAAACTATAAATAATCTATCAGCATGTTCAACTTTCCAACAGTCCCTGAAATACTCGTATGCGATGAACCAAACCTAAGCTGGAAATCAGGATTTTTAAAACCAAAATAAAACGTTCAGAATCACAAGAGTTTCCAGAAACTTTCAGAAGAATCAAGATTTTTGGACAAAACTTTTGCGTTTTTCTGGTTTAAAAGATTCTTAATCTACATTATTCTGGACAAAATGTGGATTATCTGAATGTTGAACCCACAAGCCAAGAAAAATAAGATGAATTTACAACGAGTTTGCAGAAAAAAACATGAATATCACATCAGGATTCATTAGTTTTTAAATAAAACGTAATCAGTGGTTGGATTTTCCCACAGTCCTTAAATCTCCTTCATTCTACGTTATTCTCGTTTATAAATTCACCAAAAATCAATGATTTGCTGCGAACACAATCTGCAGAAAACTAGAAGTCGTCACTCTTCAACACGAGCAGGAAGCCACGAATGACTCAGCAGGAAACAACATGACTAAGCAGAAATTCTGGGACTTTATGTTTCCCAGCGTTGGTGACGTCTGTAGACGTTAGGAAACGAGTTGATACCAGGTCTGAGTTGTTAAAACAGGAATTAGTTGTATATAAATGGAATGAACTCAACGTTTAAACTGGTTTCTTGTAAATTCCTTCACAGAAACTTGAAATCTTCTGGATGTAAAATGTTGGATTTAAGGTGGATCGTCAGAGTCACAACAAACAGTCACGTTGGTCGATTTAGGGGCTTTTACAGAAAACCAGAAGAGCTTCGATGTCTTTTAACCCAAACTGGGATCGATTCCTTAAAACAAAAGTAAATAACGACTGAAGTAAACACTAGAACAACAGTCCAGCACTGGACTCAAGACCAACGTCTGGAAATCAGACATGAAGCCACCAAAGTGCTGCAAGACTTCAAGATTTGGGAAAACTACAAAAGTATTTATAAGTTTGTTCCACCTTGAACCCAACAGCAGCTCTACGACCAGTTCAGATGGAGAATCAACCACAGAAGCATCATCGTTACAAAAGCAGGAAACTTCTCCACCTCGACACCATCAGAGTCACATGATCACCATGTGAACGACAGTCTGCTGAGGTTGTGACATATAACCGTTTTTATTCACTTTTTCTGATGCAACACGTCAAAATGCACAAAAAAAGCCCCTCATGATGAACAAACCTTCTGTCCAGTAACATAAAAACTCACTTTAGTTGGTCTGAATCACAACATTCACAGAAAATAAATCAAATCTGCGACGACAGACTCGACTAAATGTGAATATTTTCTGGTTTCTTTCCTCTTCTGTGGCAGTAAACTGATTATTTTGTTGGTTTGTGGACTAAAAATTTATTCTTTTTAGACTAAATTACAAAATAATGAATCAAAAAACAGGTTAAACTAAATTAAACCGTCAAACATGGAAACAAACGTAGTTCTGATGTGAAAACCAAAGACCTGAAGAACAACGTTCCAGCAAACAGACGCTGAACGAACAGCTAACTCCTGGAACTCAAAACACTCTGTAGACTGTAAATGTGTGGACAGGAAGCCGACAAGACGAAGCTCACGGAGCTGAATGGAAGTTCCTACAACCTCCTGACCTCTGGTAGCAGCTACGCTAACGTCATGCTACCTGCTGGCGGTCGGCTTCAGCATCAGAGGAATCAGGAGAAGCCAACAAACTCTTTATCGACTCCATCGTTGGTTTGTTGAGTGAAAACGGGTCAGATGGTTTCTGTTTTGGCAGGAAGTGGTGCTGAGTAGGCGTTTGTTAGCTCAGAGCGCTACGAGTTCAGGACAAACGTGGAAACTGAAGCAGCAGGAGGCTCGTTCTGGTTGATTCTACTGATCCACAGTCAGCAAGTTGTTCAGCTTTCTGCCAGTTCAGACAATTTTTAAGTAATTTAGGACGTAAATATTTTCATTTTTACAACCTCGAAAGACTTTAGAAAGATGTTCCACCATCATCTGGATGGATCTCCACCAACTGGCTCCTCTGTTCTCTGGTTCTGATCCATGTGGCATCTATTGATTGATCCAGTAGGTTGTAGTTTCCTGTCATAACCTTTTTTTTTTTTTGACGAGTTAATGTCAGTTTTGGGAATCTTTTAGTCATTTTGGACACATCTTGAGTCTTTCTGGATTTTTTCTTTGTGCATCCACTCGTCCTTTAAGCTGGAAGCTGAGTGAGCAGGTCAGATGTTTGTCTTCTGGCAGGACGTTGCTGTGACTCGTCGTGTTTGTTGGCGTTCAGGCTGAACCTGGACCCTGTTGGCCGCGGTCCGTTCTGTCTCGGGCTGCACCGGGAGGCCGGCCGTGACTTGAGCTGCTGTTTGTGTGTTTACGGCGGATCCTCCTTCACATGTAAACCTGTGTGAGTGGCTTTGCGTGCAGCCTCCTCCTGATCCCTCTGACGGATTTAACAGGCTTAAATCAAGTGTCGTGTAATTTGAAACTTTCCTGCTGCTGCGGGGGAATCTTCTTCCTGCCAGCGGCGCTCTGGAGGCCGGAGGTGAAGGTCGGCGGCAGGTTCAGGGTTTGGCTCAAAGACACGCCAGCGCCGCCGTGTTTCCTGTCGTTGCATCAGCCTGCAGCCGGCCGGCCGTTTAAAGGCCCGGCCCGCCATTTAAATAAAACAAAAGGAGACCAAGAGGCAGCGCCAGAACCTGACACAACTTTAAATATGTGAGCGGTGCACAAGCTGTGTTCAACCATCTGGACTACAGCAGCTTCTCTGCAAGAAAAAGACAAAATCTACACAAAAAAAATCTCAAAAATGCCAAATAAGACGTCAAATCAGCACTAAAAGATGCAAAATCACCAAAATCACTACGTCTGATGAATTCAGCTTAAAGTGCATAAAAAACACAAAAATGTGTGAAATCAACACAATAATGAAGCAAAAACGTTCCCAAAAACACCTAAATTCACTCCAAAAAGACACAAATCACCACAAAACCTGCTGGATTCTGATTTTACAAAATTACTATCTGAGCAGTTTGTGGGTATTTTTTTGGTCTAATGTCACACTTTTCCAGCAAAAAACTCCTCAAAGAGTCAAAATCAACACAAATAGACAGAGAAAGGCCACAAATCCACCAAGAAGAGGTTCAAAATCACCGTCTGGTGCAGGTTTGTTTTCAGAAATCATATAAATATGTGATCGATGTAGAAAAAGACGTAAAATCATCCAAAAAATCACCAGAAACAGGTGTGAAATCACAGCAAAAAGATGAAACCAATACAAAAAGATGAAATCAATACAAAAACATGCAAAGACGAGAACTAAACGTGGCCAGAAAGGAAGTAAAATCACATGAATGTCATGAAGCAATCCAGGAAATCTGCTGATTCTTCCTGTTTCTGGCTGATAAATGTTGTATTAAAGCTAAAGCTGCTGGTTTTATAGTTCAGACGGTTCAACAGCGGCTCCACCGTTCAGCTCCGTCACGTTTGGTCGTCGCTACCGAAGCTTTATTCAAACTGACAAATCAGAAAACCGTCCAGCTGTCATGTCACCAATTAGATATTTATACACTCGTCATGTTTGGATACGACAAGATGAAGAGGATCGAGTCACGGCAGCAGCTCTGAGGACCTAAACACAGCCGTGCATGGAGCTAAATGCTAATGCTAGCATGCTAACAGGCTAAAAATGACAAGTATTAGTGTTGTAAGAATTAGCTTTATTCTGTTCTTCATGCATAAGAATGCACAAACTATGGATAAAATAATGGAACGTACACGGAGCTAAATGCTAACGTCAGCATGCTAACAGGCTAAAACGCGACCATGCTGCTCATACACTGGTGTCCATGTGACGGGAAGGTCTTTAGTTCTGCAGGTGTTCAGTCAGAGAGCGACGACATTTAGACCAGAACCAGTCAGAGGACGTCCAGCGTCTCGCTGCCTTTTTCCTGCCGGTCCTCCAGAACTGAAGTCTGAGGATCAACCGGGTCGACCAGGTTCAGAGTAGAAGGACTTGTGAAGTTTCTGCAGGAGTTCAGACGAGTCCTCCAGAGAGCTTCAGTGTTCAGCTGAGACGCCGACGGAAACCTAAACTTAGACTCAGCTCAAGTGAGAAAACTCAGAAAACCGTCCAATCGGAGCAGAAGTTAACTCAGACTGTAAAATACAAGCAGCCGTTTAAACCAAATTATTTATCAATGATGGTGAATTTAGTGACACGTTTTCCTACAAAACATGACGACAACTCGCGATATAAAATGTTCAACAGCAGGACAATGACTCCTGTTTACTGTCAGTAAAACTTATTTTACGTTTCTGCTTCAAAACACCATCAAACTTGCTTTTTAATCGGCTTTACCGAGTTTTTAATCTAGTTTTCATCATTTTATTGTGTTTTTATACTTTGTCTTTTAATCTAATATCATTCGGTTTGAGAGACGTGTTGTTCTTAAAGAAAAAACACCAAAATTACACATTTTTTGAGTCAGAATCTGTAAAAAACAGGAAGAAGCTTTGGATTTCCTACTTTCTGACGGTCCTTGAACTACCCGTCTCTCAGAATTACCCAAATCGAAGCTTAAACTCGTCAGATTTAATCACAATCTACGTCTCATTTAAAAATTCGCCAAAAACAAACCATTTGTAGTAGCCATATTCTGTAAAAAACAAAAAATTCTGAGCTCCTTAATTCAACTAGAAACCCGTCAGTGACTCAACTGTGACCAACAGTCATGGAGAAAATATTCAGAGAGTTTTCAGCTGAACTGCAGAAAGTGTTTCCTCAGAGCAGAGAGGAGACGAGACTTTAAACAGATCAGAAACGTAAACTGTTAAATATCCACAGTCTTATTTTCCAGTGTTGGTACCTCCTGGTCATTATTGTTCTGTTTCCAAAGAGCTGCAGGACTTTATGTTCCAGAAAAATGATCCAGCAGTGAAGAAAAATATAAAGAAAATCATCCAGAAACGGCTGCTTGGAGTCGTTTTAAACAAACGAGCATCTTTACGATTAGTTTTGTTGTTTTTTTATGTGTAAGAATGTAAAAACTGGGTTATAAACGGATAAAATGTGGACAATCTGGGGAAGAAAAGCAAAATTACAACAGATTTCTAACAGCATTACCATCAATTAACCTCGTTAAGGAGCCACAGTGAGGAAAAATGAGACGGCAGCAAATAAATCACCCAGAATCTGCTGCTTGGAGTTCATTTAAACCGATTATTAGCATCTTTAGAATTTGTTTTTCATGCAAAAATTAGATTACGTTGGATTAAAATGTGGATAAACTGAAATTTAAACGCACTTTCTTGGAAAAAAAATGCAAATTTGCAACAAACTTTCTATTAGAAAACATAGATCCAGCTTTAAAATCAGACTTTTATGAGCAAAAAAAACATTAATTTGTGTAAGAATGTTATAAATCATACAGAAACTGCTGCTTGGAGTTCATTTAAATAAATTATTAGCATCTTTAGAATCAGTTCTGTGTGTTTTTAATGCACAAACTAGGTTACGTTGGACTAAATGTGGATAATTTGAAATTTAAATGCTCTCTACTGGAAAAAAATGCAAATTTACAACAAACTTTCTGTTAGAAAATATAGATCCAGCATCGAAATCAGACTTTTATGAGCAAAAAACACATTAATTTGTCTAAGAATGTTAAAAAATCATCCAGAAACTGTTTGGAATTTAGACGATTAAAGGATGAAAATGCAGATTTTTTCCATATTTTCCACAAATGCCCTCATTTTCAAACTATATTTGCAGCTTATAGACCTAGAACCTCCAGACTGACCCTCTGAAGAACCTGAACGTGGCCTGTTGATGACAACCGGCCTGTTTTTAGCTCCTACATTTGGTTTTTCTGCTGGTTTTCTTGGTTTCTTTACCAGAAACACTCCAGAAAACACAGAGCTGCCACTTCAGCCGAACAATCTCTGGGCTCAGAACCAGCTCTCACACTTCTTCTTCTTCTCCGCTCGCTGTTCTTTTTTTTTTTTTCTTCTCCGGTTCTTGAGAATAAATGGACCCTAACAGCGTCGCACATGAAAGCCTCTTTTCAGCGCGGCCTCCTCCCACCACGCCGCCGCTCCCGATGCTAAAGCTACGACAGCGGGGATAATTAGGGAATTGTATTTTTGAAAATATAGGTCTGCATGGTAATGAGGCCACAATGAAAAACCTTCAATTCAGCTCGACGTGCCGCCGAGTCGACGAGTCGCTCCGAGGCAGGAAAAAGAGAGAAAGGAGGAACGTTACTACAGCGGATTAAAACCAGATCACACCGCCGCCGCCGCCGCACAAGGCCGCCACATCTGCAGCGACGCAACAAACACGGAGTCGAGCGGCGTCCGCGTGATTCATGGCTTCCATTTATTAGATGTCGTGGATCAGGAGGCCGATCTCCAAAAAGTACCGAGTGGGAAACAGTCAGGAAGCAGGTGGATTCTTTAAACGTGATGGATTTCCTGTCGATCGACTAATCTCTGAGCAAAGGTATTGATTAACCAGCAGAGCTACTGTCTGAGCAGAAACACATGAGCGAATAATCAGAGCTGGAAAGAGAGAAAGAGAGAAAAACTACACATAGGGCAAAAACTGTACGACTAAAACTCATCATCGACTGAAAGACAAACTCTTATGACCTCCGACATTCTTCAGAAATCAACCTTTAGGTGAACTTCTGCTTCTGAAATCAGGAATTTACAGAAAAAGTGCAGCGTGAAGGCAGCGAGTGTTCATGCACGGCGGCGGCATCATCATCCTGAACTCAGTATAAAGCTGTGCCTCAGTTATATCTTTTATTTTTATTTACTTTTCTGCTTCTCGTCTTGTTTCTAACTTTGCTTCGTTAGCCGCTGTAACGTGAGAGCATTTAAATTTATCTGATTATCGATTAAGTTTCTTGTAATTAAAGAGATTCGTGATTTTACTTTACGTTCTTTTAAAGGACCGATGTGGTGATATTTAGTATTTTTCTAATTTGTTAACCAATCAGAAGTTAATACTGTATCTCTGAACGCTTTCCGGCTCCTTGTGGATCCAACAACGTGGAGAAATTTTAATTTTTCTGCCAGATTTTGATCTGAGACGTAGTTTTACGGCTAAATATCAGCAGCGTAGCAGATTTAAAGCGTGAGTAATTACCACAACATGTACCAACAAAAGTGTGACTGACGCGAATGTGGACGATAAAATAAAAAAGCTTTGATTAAAAAAACAAAAAAAGGGCCATTAGCATGTGGAGCTAAAGGCTAATTCTGTTCCTAAAAAGCGACGTAAAGCTCAGACGTCAGCAGTCAAACCATCGATTTATACAGAAAACCAAAGTAGTCCGAACACAGCCGAGGTCTTTATCTGTGATAATTTAAAGAACCAGTCTGGTTATAATCTAGATTTTCCTTTTTTTATTTAAAAAAAACAACAACAAAAGACTCAACTAGAGCTGAACAACATGCAGAAAAAATATGAAATTCAGATTTTCTTCCTGCCAGATGTTAGGATTTGATTCTTGATGTAGTTTTAAAACCAAGCCTGAACTAAATATCTGCGGTGTGATTGATTTTAAACACGTAACTGAGAATTATCACCGTGATGAACCATCAGAAGTGCGACCACAACGAATTAAGTAAAACTACAAAAATGGAGGTCAGTCATGTCGGCATTCAGATTGTTTTTGTTCAGGCTGAAGTAAAACAGTCGAATTAAAATGACTGGAATCACCACTAAATAACTGACAGAGTTTGACTCATGAGCAGGAATCAAACCAGATTCCCGCCACAGTTTCCCTTGAAGTCGCTGAACACAATAACTGGAGATAAAAAGCACATAAACGGAGTCTGAATCTCGGCGGCGGCGGCGGCAGATCAGCGATGTGTCGTCCTGTGGGCTGAATCCAGTTTAAATTGGCTGCTCTCCTGCTCTGGATTAGACCTGGGCTTAATACCTTTACACTAAAAGGCCTGTCCGCCCCCTCCCAGGGCAATCTGCTGCTGCAACGCACCACCACTTAATCCACAGCAGCAGCAGCAGCAGCAGCAGCAGCAGCAGCAACAACAACAACAACAACAACAACAACAACAACAACAACAACAACAACAACAACAACAACAACAACAACAATCTGGCTGCAGCTCGACGAGGCCGATCAAACCTCACCGTCCGGTTTGAAACAAAAAAACGAATATACGTCATAAAAATCAGACAGGAACCAGTCAGAGGATTAGACGGAGGAGGCAGTTTGTCGGCCATCTTTGTTTGGGGCAGAGTCGAATGATTTCGAGCAGGATGGAGTCGATTGACTGAGATTGAATCATGAGATTCACGAGCTTCTAAAACACCAAACAGTCAAGTTCAGATCACAACACACACATTAATACCAAACGTCCTCTGATTCCAGCTTCTCTCTGTTTTATTATTATTATTTTTAGTTGCCATTAATCGCTTTTGCTTCAGAATATCTCATGAATTGTGTAAAACAAAAGCCTCAGCGTCCTTAAAAATGTTCTCAAATGTCTTGTTTTGTCTGACCGACACTTAAAAACCAACAGTACCGAGTTTAATTCTACTGTCAATCAATTGGTTCAAGTATTGTCTTCATTAAAATGATCTAAAAATGGTGAAAAATGGTGAAAAATGTCCACCAGTGTTTCCCAAAGTCCAAAGTCACGTCCTGAAATGTGATGTTTAGTGTAAAAAACCAAAGATATTCAGTTTACTGTCATAGAAACCAGAAAATATTCATATTTAAGAAGCTAGAATTGGATAAATTAGACTTTTTTTCTTCTTAAAAATGACTCAAACCGACTCAAAACAGTTGCAGATTAAGTCAAAAGTTGGTAAATAATCGATTAAATTGGTACAACTCACCAAATTCTTACATTGGAGAAGCTGCAAAAGTTCTATTTTTGCTGAATAAAATGATTAAACTAATCATCTAGTTGATTATTTCACCAGATGTTTCATTATTAATATTAAGAAATAAGTAGTTATTGAGGAAATAAGCAGCAGATTGATGGATAATTAGAATCATCCTCCGGCTATGAGGCTTTTTATCGTCAATTTTTCATCATTCCTTTTCATAAAATCAAAGTTTTAACGTGAAAACAAGTTGAGCAGCGACTGAATTCTGGTTTTCGTTTGTCTGAACAAACCTGCAGCTCAGCCTGAGCTCTGCTCAGCTGAAACCGTTCAGCTTCACTTTTATAAAACCTGAACACGGAACCGTTTGTGATTCTGCAGGTTTCTACCAGAAAACGAGCCTCTTACCCGTTTGTTCTCTGTAGAATCAGCTCCTGTGTTCGGCCACTTCCTGGATCCTTTCACCACTTTGTGCCGAGCGGCCAATCAGGAGCCGGTTTTATACTGGGCCTGGGTGTGATTGGCTCGTGGTGTGACTGGGTGCGGTGGGCAGGGACAAACCTGACAGCTGTGACATGAAACCAGACTTTTTTTTAAAGAACTGAGTCACCTGTTGGTCGACCTGCAGCCCGATTATTTCTAAAAAAAAAATGACTGTAATTTTCTGTTTTTCTTTCTTCCTGTTTGACAGTAAACTGAATATCTTTGGTTTTCGTGCTGAAGCACATGACTTTAGGAAACACTGGTGGATATTTTTCACTGTTTTCTGATCATTTTATTCAAGAAAATAATTGAACAGTGAAATTAAACTCAGTGCTGTTGGTTTTTTTAGTGTAAGTCGGACAAAACGAGACATTTGAGAACATTTTTAAGGACTCTGAGGCATCGTTTTACACAGTTTATGAGGTATTTTAAAGCCTAAATGATTAATGGCGACTATTAATAATAATAAAACACCAGAGCAGACAATCAAAAGCATTTGAGCCTGCTGTGATTTACATAAAATTACAGTTTTACTGTATTTAAATCAACAAAACCATCGTTATTTTACAACTACCTGCCATTATTTTCACCATTTTTGAACGGTACAGTGTTATATTGTTTTTGAACATGTGTTTTTTATAGAATTGTGCTGTTTGTGGCTTCCTGTTGTCAAAATCCACCATTAGACAGAAATAAATCCATAAAACCAAAACCAAACACATCTCAACATAGTGCATCAGTTTCTCTTTTCTCCAGAGTCGCACCGAAGCACCGAGTTTAATGAAATGATCATAAAATGGTCAAAATAAAAAGCTGATGAGTGTTTCCTGTAAAGATGTTCAGTTTACTGCCAGCAGAAAATATTCACATCAAACCAGCTGGAACTGGAGAATTTAGACTTTTTCTTCTTAAAAATGTGCTCAACAACAATCGCAGATGAATTAAATAGTCAGAAACTAATGAAATAAGCATCACAGCTCAAGTCTGGAGTCAGATTCAACTCAGTTGTGACACTGAGGAGCTGCAGCCAGGAGCAGAAATCCTGACGGTGAAGCTCTGACGCTGCAAACTCCTGAAGTCCTGACATAACTGCTTCCAGAGAGTCGGCCCGTCGTCTGTTAGAGCTCAGACCGCCGTGTCCGGATCGCCGTGTCCGGATCGGTTTGCGGCTCCAGAACATCCTGAAGCGCTGCAGCAGGTGGAGGAGGAGCCGGACCGCTGCAGACGTTTGGCTTCGCACCAGGGAACAATTGATTAGATTTTTATAGTGATTTGTAATCGCCGGCTTCTCGGCGCAAAGCGAAGGAAGCTCAGGTTTCACCGTCGCTGTGGATCCAATCTGTCCTGAGCAGGAGGAATCAGTCTGGAGAGCGTCTGGCGGCTCCGACGGTGTTTGGATGTGAGTTGATTTAATCAAACCGGCAGCAGCAGGACGGTCTGAGGAGTCTGAGAGTTAGTAAAAACATTCAAACAACATTTATTCAGTGTGGTGGAGCTCTGAGAGGGACGACCACAAACCACCAAACACACTGGAAAATATTTAATCCTAATTATCTGAGCAGTCTACTGTTATTTTAAAGGATTTCCCTGTTTTGCAAAATTACAGATAATATTTATTAAAATCAGAATATTAACGTCACAACAGGCCAAAACTGCATTTTATCAACGACAACATCTGAGGAACTACTGAAGATAAAAACCTGAATTTTTCACGGTTGTTTCTCATCATAGCTTCGATTCAGAATCTGTAATATCGGACAAAAAGATTTAAAAATCTCTGATTAAGGTCGAGTTGAAATATGAATAAAAACCTGAATGAAATCAGCTGCAGCCAGGAACAATCATGTCAAACTAAAATATGAAACACTGGGTCACAGAATCAACAGGAAGTCATATTCTGCCAAAAACAGGTTCAACAGGAGGAACTCAAATGCACCAATAATTGGTCTTCTATCACAGGGGTTCTCAAACTCGGGGTGGGGACCCCCATAGGGGTCCCAAGATAACTTCAGGAGGTCGTCGCCAGATCATTGTAAAAAAATAAGAAATAAATAATCAAATAAATGTGAATCAGAGCTGTAAAATTAAACGTGTAGATGTCTTCCCGCTCCTTTTTTAACTTGTTAATGTCATGATTTGATTATGGGATGTTATTATTCTGTTTTGCTCTTTTTAAAATGATTTTCTTTTGTTTTTATATTTTTTCTCACTTTCATTTGTTTGAAATAAATTCAATTCATTCATTTAAAAGAAAGTTAACGAGTTCATGTAAAGAGATGAATCTGTGGAATTAAATTAATTTTTACAACAGAGTCATGAGACGTTAATAATTCTAACTGGAGGGTCACGAACACAAACTGATCTTTTCTTTGGAGGTCGTGGCTCAGACAGTTTGAGAACCTCTGACCTGAAACATGAACCAGAGCAGCTCAGACGTCATAACTTCACCGTACAGATCATCATATGTTCTAAATCCTGCGTTTGGCACCTTTAATGAACATATCTGAGCAGAGCATCGACGCTTCATTTAAGGGTTGAAGCATCAGATGAGCTGCTTTAAAGCGACTCTGTTGTGCAGCAGATAGTCCAGTTTTGATGCACTGGGATGCTGACCAGCGTGAAACCTGCTGATGATCTGTAGAGAACTTTGAGCGTTCGGAGGCCTTTGAGGCGCGATTTTGTTGGTGAGATTTTAAAAACCTGCAAAGCAGCAAACACTCGAATCTTAAAGCGCATTTAGCAGATGCTGATAATTTGTTCTAAATCGCATTTAAATGTGTTGTTGCCTCTAATTAAACGCTGCCGTCCTGCAAAGCGTAACTCTGATCCTCTGCAGGGTTCGTCTCGTCGGGGCTGCAGCGAACGGCCGATTAAAAGGCTTCAGACGTGCATCCGCCTCACAGCCTCGTCTTTATCTCAGAGGTCAGCGAGGACATCAAACTAAACATGCAGAACACTTTTAATATTAAATACTCGGTCACAAGAATGAACAGGAAGCTGCTTTCTGCAGAACACAGCTTCAACGTTCAGCAGGAACTCACCGTCGTCTTCACCTCAGAGGTCGCCGGTTCGACTCCGGCTGCAGCTCGGCGGCGGCGGCGGCTCTTAATAACTCCCGAGTGAAAAGCTAAAGTGTGAGCGCTCTGGCCGGACCCGTTTCTGCTGCAGGCCCGGTTCCATTTAACGTGACTGATGGCTTTTTATTACCAAAACCCGGCCGGCTGCGAGGCTCGATACATCAAAAAGTTTAAGTCCATACATCACCTGAACGCCTCACCTCTGCCGGTGTTTTCATACATTAAGACTCTGCAGGGTTATTATCAGCACGGCATGCAGAACCAGAACAGAACCTCGCGGTTTGTAAAACAGACTTCTGACTCTCCACTCAATCAGAATTGTTCTGGGATCAATTTAAAACAGATTAAATTGAGGGATGAGGGTGACCTTGACTGTAAAACACCGAGAATTCACCCAGATATCATACATCAGGCCTCAGCGCCGCACTTAATTAACAAGAACTGGGTTTGCAGGGGCACCAGAACGAGAAATGAACTGTGATGGATTGATTTGTGAATCGATGGTTTCTAATTTTAGAGACTCCAGCGACGGCCTCCAGACGCGACGAGCAGCTTTGTTGTCGCTTCCTGCTGACTTGGGCTCAGATTCGTCGAGCGATTAGATCTTAACGCGGCTCAAAACAAACACGTTGTGCTTTCGAACGCTTCACAAATCTGCACCGCGACGGGTTAAACGGAGGCGGCCGCGCTCCGTGTTGGTGTGAATGCAGCAGTCGGAGTTTTTCGGAGTCTGTCGACGGCGGGAAGGTGTGAAGAGGAGGCTATTATCGCAGTGTGAAGTGGGAAATAGTGATTGGCCACTCGGCCGCCTCCCCGTTGACCCCCATTATGGCTGCATTAGAGGCGTCCTGAGGGATTAAACGGCACACAGCGAAAACACATGCAGCTGGAAATGCAGCCGGGAGGCGCTGACGGCTGAAGAGCGAGCGTCTGCGTCCAGAACTTTCTGATGGACGGTTTGCAAACAGGCGTCTGATTGGATGTTGGCGTGTGGTTGGGTCTCCGCTTGTGGTGCTGAATCAGCTGCTGCAGCTTCTTCTTCATGTCTGGCCAAAATAAACAACAGCCATCGTCCTGAATGCTGTTGTTTACCTGCCAAGCCTGAGAAACAAACTATGGAGGCAAATAAATACACATTTTGTCTCGATGCCACCCGTAGTAGCCACGTTAAAGGTCAGACAGTCGCATTTGGGTGGAACAAACCTTTAAAATAGTACGGACATAAAGTGGAATTTTGTCTATAACTTGTCAGAAAGTAGTGCTTTGAGCGGAATAACCTTTGAAACTAGTAAAACTACGTGGACATGAAATAGTACTTTGTTTAGAATACTCCTTAAATAAAGCATTAAAGCTACAAGAAGTATTGTAGTTCTGATCAGCCTGGAAAGCCTCCGACGCTGCCGACTGTTGATTTAAACCTGCATCCATAAACTCGATCAACGAAGGCGTCAAATACTGCAAATAATGGTACTTTGGTGTCACCATAACCTAACCATAGATCTGAGTTTTTCCCATTTTAATGAGCTTTTTGTGCCGAACACACAAAACATACGAATACTTTTTATTAGCTAGATGGTGGCTGTGGCTCAGGCAGCACAGAGGGTTGTCCTCTAATCGTAAGGTTGGCGGTTCGATCCCTCCACAGTCGAGGTGTCCTTGGGCGCCTTGCATGGCAGCTCTGTCGCCATTGGTGTATGAACGTGATCTGCTCTCACATGTGTGTCACTTTGGATAAAAGCTAAATGAAACTGTAAATGATGAAATACTTGGTCACTTGGCCACTGTTTCAATGGGAGGGACTCACGTGCACGAACCAAACATAAACTAGAGTCGACCAATGTTCATGGAGCAGCATCGCTTCCATTACAATCAATAAAACTGGCTACAACGGCCGTGACTTCGTAAAGATACGCCGCAGAGATCTGCACCGCAAACATAGAAACTGACCAGTTTTTAATTTAGAATTCCAGCTGGACGTGAACGCTCCACTTTAGCACATAAATGGTTTATAAACTATTTATATTTGTAATCAAACTGCTGGTTTACTAGAGAAATGTTTCTTAGTTTGGTTTAAAACGCACCATGGTTGTATTCCCCAATGCGATTTCACATCGTTTAATATCTTGTATCTGCTGATGCCAAGACCCAACCTGATACCATTTTCACAGTTTAGTGCGAGCAGTTCCTGGTTGTTCCACCAGGTGGCGCCTCTTACTGTTTATACTGTCACTCAGACTGCAGGCACTTCATGTTGGCAAGCAGAGAGGATTGTGGGGGTTTAGCAAGCATGTTCATCGTTTGTGTTTGTAAATTTGGTTCGTTATCTTTTAGACTCACTAAATGTTTGATGTTTGACTTCAAAGAGGTTCAGAGAATCAAAACTGTAACTTCTGGTATTCGTTCTCAGGCAAGAGGATGAATTATATTATTGAACGTTTAGGTTTTGATTTAGGAACTAAAATAACGTCTCTAGTTTTGACCTTTTTTCTGTTACATAACATTTAACCTTGTAGTTCAGACATTTAGAACCAAAGACACACTTTAGTCTCAAACATCTGCTTGTATGAATAAAAGCTGGTTAAAGCATGTTGTAGTACCTGGTTGCTCCACCAGGTGGCACCTCTTTGTGTTTATACCATTACTCAGGCTACAGCTCATGTTGGCAGCAGAGAGCATTGTGGGAGTTTGGCTAGCACCATAGCAGAGACTAACGTGGAGGTTAACGACAACAGACGTAAACTAAGGATTAGGTTTAGTTTAAAGCCGATACCGATCAGTTTAAGAAGTCCTTCGATTGGCTCTGATCCAGATCTTTGGGATCTTATCGGGACATCCGTAGCAATGACCTATAGCATCTAGTTCTGGCGCTAAAAGGTGTTCAAATGTGACACCAAGGACACAACTTACTGACGACTAGTTTAAACCTGCGTTTGCTGACGTATCAAGGTCGCCCCCTACAGGCAACGAATCACCAGCTGCTGTAACACTGCGGGCATCGACCGCTATGGTGACCTTTTTCTTCCTCCTTCTTCCAGACCTTCTTGCACACTTACCTTTATGTGCTCCTAAACGGTTGTGCCTTGTTGGGAATGAATGTAAATGCATCGATTAGGTTCATTAAGTTTTACATTCAGAGAGTCGGCGCTCAGGGATTTGACTTTGCGTTTGCACAGAAAATGATTGTTGGAGCTTTAGCACGAGCAGACGTCGCTGGAAAACAAATCAAGCACACCGAGCGCCGGGCGGCTTCTCAGATTCATTATAATGTTTTCTCATTATGCTGATAAAGACGACATCATTGCTTTCTTTCCCCCCAAACTGTATTTGCTGTTGCAGATTAGCAGAACAGAAACTTAAACTCAAGTGTCTTTCCAGCTCAAGTAAGAATATGAATGAGCTTGTGGCAGCAAAGGTGCGTCTTCAGGTTTAAATACAAAGACGTTTTTGTCTTTTGTCTCGTCCTCAGCAGGTTTGTGTTTGTATCGTAGCGTAAAAGTGAAGCTGCAGAAAGTGACTCACATTCTGCTGCTGCCTCCTTTGTAACTGGAAGGTTTTGGGAAATGAAAATGGAGATTTATTGTGGTTTCTCTGTTGAAGCATCAATGAAACGCGGTTAATTTAACACACAGCTGCCCAGAGGACGATCGGACGTCCGTTCGTTTCGCTGTTTCGGGGCGGAATCGGTTCAAATTGTCACTTAACCTTCACAAACGTTTCAAAGCCTCGCGGCTCCGTCTGTAGGTAAAGACCTCGACAGCAATCGTATTCAACACCAGAAGAGAATCATTCCTACATGTTTGATATTCATTCATGTTTCATTTCAGAGGACGCCAGCATCAAATCAGTCATTTGTGGTGAAATATTGGTGAATTTTTAGGTATTTAATCACTAGAAGAATCAGTTTTGGCTGTTTTACGATGAAACAACAGATTTATAAACAACATTAAAGTCTGTAGTTTATATGTTCAGAAGCATCAACGATAAAACCTCCAACACGTTTCTGTACGAATCAAATCTGGTTCGTTTTTGACTTTTTTTAGACGCAAAACTGGACCAATGCTTCATTTTACATCAAAAACAGTCGACTTGCAAGTTTTTCAGGAGTTTCCAGAAGCGACAAGTTGCACCGATTTGCATAAAAACGGCAACTTTATGCAAATGAGGAGCGGCCAACATGGCGCCACAAGAATCCTCATCACGTCTGCTTAGATAGAGAATGAATGGAAACCGTCATTCAGTTCATTGGCTAACCAACGGGAGATGTTAACTAGTAAAATATACATGCTCCAGATTGGGCTGTGATAGTCATCGCCTGCAGGTGGCGTAACAGGTAAAGCTGCTCCTTTACTTACCTACAGGTGGAGCTTATTTGTAAGTTATCATCCACCGTGAACACTCTTGAGATTAAACTATCCGAGTATTTACGGCGCCGATCCAAACCGTGACGCTTGTTAAAACGAAACTTCAGTAAAATAATAATCAGGAAATAAGCTCCCACATGGGACTCGAACACGTTCTGGCTTCGTCCACCCCTCAAACGGAATGCATCCGATTCTCTGCATCCTCAAAGTCTGCAAGAATTCATACGAACCCCCAACATTTACATCAAACTAGTCTACGAGGGCAGCAGCATGTTCAGCTTAATCTAAATTGAATATATTTGGACCAAACAGAACATTTGTCATCTTGGGCTTTGGGAAACTGACATTTCTGACATTTAATAAACCAAAACTACTGATCGATTAATCTAGAAAACACCCGACAGATTAATCAACAGTGATTGTTGGTTGCAGCTGCACCAACTTAAATTGATCTACTTTGGTTGGATAAAAGATAAATACAGTATATTAGATATTTGTCCTGCATAATCTCCTTTATCTCTTTATCTTTAATACATAACAGCAACAAGCTGATATGTGATATTAAATCTCCTAATTTACAAAAAAAACGACCAGAAAAAAAGCATCTTGAGCTCCGGCTTCGTCGACAAAACACCGAGTTTAAGACATAAATTCATAAACTCGCTAACGAGGAGGAGACGGTGAGGTTTGTTTATTTCATGAATATCTGACACTTAACGGGGTAAAAACCCAGAACCAGCAGCAGCAGCAGCAGCAGCAAGAAGTGGTCAGAGTGGAAAAAAGCTCCGGTGACGTGTCGTCTGCAGCTGCGAGGTGGAATAAGTAAAGACGTGCAGCAGAACGCGAGGTGAGAACAGGTGAGCCAGCCTCTCAGGAGGTGGACGAGGTCGCCTACTGCGGATATCTGGTCGTCTCAGAACCAGAACAGGTGTCAGCTGCTGCACGCAGAACCGCAGACTGATAATTACCACCGAACCCGTTTAACACCGACGACGACGACGACACTCCGCCGCGTCCTTGATTCTCTTCTTTAAATTTGACTTTATAATGAGGTTACGGGAACGCTGGCTCACTCTGTGATTTAAAAAAAAAAAAGAGATGAACTGAAGAGAGAAGTCAGACGGAAAGAAAAGGTCATTAAAAAAAAACAGAAACAGGAGGTGAAAGAGAACGAATGTCGATGCAGAAAGAGTGGAAGGAGCTGAATGAACGTAGCAGAGAGGAGGTGAATGAATGAAAGGAAGAAAGGAAGAAAGAAAGAGAAAAGACGCAGATGAAACCCAGACAGTGACACAGACAGACAGACAGACAGACAGACGGACGGACGAACACGAGAAAAAAAAAAAAAAGAGTCGATTCACAATCAGCCCATGTCTGCATCACTCCTCCTCTTCTTCCTCCCTCCCTCCATTTTGTCGTCCTCCTCTCGTCTGATGCTGTTCCAACACCTTCGGGGGCTTCAGCCTCACATCCACCATCCAACTCGCTAATGCTGCTGCTGCTGCTGCTGCTGCTGCTGCAGCGCAATCAGCCGCCAAGGAGGGGAAAGAAATAAATAAAGAGAAACCGAAACAAAGACGAGCTCTGTGTGTCTCGTGTGGCTGAACGTGATTCAAACTCACATCTGACTATGAGGTCTGATCAAAGCTGCACATCTTCAAGTCCTGTTTAGCAAACCGACGGGTTCGTGGTCCAGACGTCACGCCGGCATCGTCGCCGACCGTCGGCTCCCCGGAGGTTCACGCTTTCATACGTTTGCAGAATCGTGGACTTAAAAAGCCAAAAACGAGGTTGTTTTGATGCAGATTAGAAGCTAAACGTTGAAGTAGTTCGAATCCAAGAAGAGCTTCAGCATTCAGAGTCCGACAAGTCCACAGAAGATGTCTGCAGCGTAGCAGCACCACGTTATATTGCATCTAATCGCACTCCCGTTCACGTTAACCTTTGTGTCATTTTAACGCCGTAAAATTGTGCAAGAAATGCGTTGAAATGATGCAAAAACGTTCTTAAGTGTCGCACTTGTGTTAACGTTCAGGCTGCTGCTCATGTTTTCTGTCTGAAAAGTCTTAACTGATGGTTTCATGTTGGCGAAGAACAAACAAACGGTTACACGGAAAAATGCTTAAAATATGAACATTTTTTTGTTGAAAGCCAAACAGACGCATTAGATCAGCCCAAATATTGCCTGAGCAGGAACTGATGGAGACTACAAGCTTCTCCACGCACGGCCAACCAGCTAGCATGTAAATTAGCTCGTTGTGAGGCGTTCAGGGAACGTCAGTAAATCGTGCAGTCCGTCGATGAGCAGATATCCAGCATGTGAGGCGATCTGCGTGGATACAACTGCTGATTATTCAACCTCTCAAAGGTGGTCACATTTGTAAAAGTGCACAAGAAAAAAAACAATAAATACAGTAATTATTGTTGGTTGTAATCACGCAATCTAAATATGGAGAATACCAACAGTTTTGTCACTACTGGTCTAGTTTGACTCTTTATTTTTATAAAAACAGACTTTCTGGATTTGTTTCAGGACAAACAGAGTCTCTTAAATCGTGCATTTTGCTGTACTTTAGGAAAAACGTGCAGAAAACTGTGATAAACTTGCAGTCAACTGAGAAATTACCAGGTTCCAGAACCCTGCAATTAAACAGCGTTCATGGGAATAATGTGTAGAATGAAGCAGAACTTCAGGTGTTTCCAGACAGACGCTGACACCGAGACGAAGCCGACGGGCGGCGGACGGGTTCTACGCCGGCATGTTGAAGTGTGTTGATGAATCCAGCCACCGCCGTCTGAATTATTGATGAGCAGAATATTAGATCAAGGGCTTCATAATTTCTGTCCAAATCCAGCCGCTAATGTGACTTTTTCCAAACAGCCTGAGCAAAGACGAATCAAAGCCGCGAGTCGCCGCCGCCGCGCACAAACACATTATCGGAATAATCGGAGCCAAAGTGGCCGACGTTTGAGGGACGTCGCTCCCTGATGAGCTGTTCACGATGAATTATTCAGCTGCAGAAAAAACAAAGCAGAAATGAGTGGACGAGGACAGGAAGTCGTGCACGGTGATGCCGCTAGCTTCTCCACGCTAAATGTTCTGCACCTGCCATGATGCTAATGCTGCTGACGGCATAAATGTGGATCGGTTTCTGTGTTTGAGGTTTCTATCTCTGGGCAAAGCAAACGAGCATCAGAGCTAACAAGCTAGCAGTGACTTAGCTTCTTACCCAAGGCCATTTTGTCCAAAAACTATCCAAGAATTGAGGCCAAACTGAACAACTTTGGGTTCTGTGGATCAAAGACACTTGGAAGATGTTGGAATACAAAAAGGCAGCGCTAAAAACGGAAACGCTGTCAATCATTGAAGCTGCAAAGCTGCAAACAAACAGACCAGTGTTTTTTACAGTCCACGGCACTTTTACACAAAAACATATCAGAATGTGTCTAAATTCTTCAAAATCAGCCCCCATGGCTGCAGTAACCGATGGAGACTAGAAGCTTCTCCGTGCACGAGCACCTAGCTAGCTTCTACCGTAGTCTGAAACCACAAACACTCATCCCAACAAGTCAGAACTTCTGATTTGTTTTACTTTTAAAGCCAAATTAAGTAAATCTGACATTAGAACGTCTTACTTCCTTCTCTTCAAACCAGTTTTGGGGCTAAAGTGGGTCAAACAGTGTCAAAATTTCTCAAATAAGCGACTGAAAACAATGGCTTGTGTCAAACTAGGCTTCTACTTTTTTGTCTTGATCGCCTTGACTGCCTTTATTTTTCAGTACTAGTTGCTGATTGCATAGTTGCTTCACTTCTACTGCCATATGTAGACGCTAACTTACACATTTTACACAAACTCAGTGAAAAACCTGCAGACTAGAAGCTTCTCTGTGCACAGCTGTCTAGCTAGCTTCTACCGTAGCCTGAAATTGCAAAAGCTTCTCCAAAACTTCTGTAAAACGACTCAGAATTTGTCAGTTTTCTTAAACTTTTCAAGTCAGATGAAGTAAATCTGACGTTAGAACGTGTTGCTTCCTTCTGTTCCAAGTCATTTCTGGTCTCTCGGCTGTAACCGATGGAGACTAGAAGCTTCTGTAGCCTGAAATGATGAAAACTTGTCTAAAAGCAATCAAAACGACTAACCGAAGCGTAAACTAGACGGTAATTATCGACCTTATCGTAGGACAGAGTGTCTCACACAGATTCGTCTAAAACATTTGGTACAACAGAAATAACAAAACAACACATCTGCAGTCACTATTCACATAGCAGCTCTAGTTCTAGAAGTCATTTTGTGGTCTGGAAACTCAGCCGCTAACTTAGTTTTGTCATTGCAGAAGGCACTCGGTAGCTATAAACCCTCACAACGTAGAAACACATAAACCGAGTTGTCGTCGGGCGAAGCGTTGATCCAGTCACATCATGTTTGTGTCAAATGTCACAGCCGAGGTAATAAAGACTTTACAGTTCGGACTTTCCACTATAAAACGTTGCAGTTTTACACACTTTGATTTGTGCAGCCGTCGTTTGATCTGATTCCTCGACACTTCCAGCAGCCGTCAGCAGCTTTTTACGGTTCAAGACGACAGTTGCAGGACTGATAACAAGAAATGTGTTTCACTGAGTCACGCGGCTACAAGCGAAGCCATCCAACGGTTACGGCATCAGTTCATAAACGGCGCGTCTGTATACGTCTTTATGACGGTTGTCTCTGAGGTGTGAAGGCCACAGAAGCTGTAAAGTGGTAAAAGTAAAACCAGGTCAGGCGGGTGGACAGATGCATGTTGGCGGGAAAACTGTTTAATTATTATTTAAAAAACTTTTATTTTTTTAAAAAGTTAACTTCAAGAAATGCAGATAACTAATAAAATCATAGAAAAAAGACATTTAAACCATAAAAATCAGGTTAAAACTGTAAATGTCCACATCAGAAATCTGCATTTTTATAATTTTATGTAGTTTCTTTTACATTTGACTGTAAATTTACACTTTAAAAAAATATTAAAATTAGCAAGAATTTCGTAATTTTACTGATATATGCTGTTATTTGGAAGAAAATTTTAGTAAATGAAGACTGAGAAACAGGAAATAATTTACTTATGTTTATGTCTACAGCCTGTAAAAATCCACAACAAAAATCTGTTTGTTTGTTTTTTGTGTTTTTTTTTTACATTTGTGTGAAATTACATTATGTTTTTACTTCATTTAAATCCCAAAAATCCTGAATTTACACATAAATACAGCATTTAAAAAATATATTCTTTTATACATTTTCCCGTTTTGATCAATTCCACATCATATCTGGTAGCATCACAGAAAATTATATTAACTTATATGTATTGACTAAAAAAAACAAAAAAAAAAACAGTTCCTAGTCTCGACATCACTGCAAAATTCCAGTTTTACTGTCTTTAAATCAACGAAACAGTCAATTCTTCTCAGATATTTGTTGCTATTTTCACCCCTTTCTGTCACATGGTTTTGACAGAGCAGTGTTTTTACAGTGCAGTCGGGTCCCTGCAGCTCCACACTGAGTCTTTGTTCAGGTTTTGCCGCGTCAGGCTGCTAACCGGTCCGGCACCAGGCCCGAACAGAGGAACCGAAGCGCTCGGCCAGTAAATCAGCCGAGCAGCGAGCCAACATGGCAGCCAGTCGGCCGGTGACAGCGTGAGATTATCTGGAGCGTGTGATGCTGGTGTTTACACCTCGCCTCTCCGCCGGCCTCCACCTGAGCCTTCCTCCTCCTCCTCCTCCTCCTCCTCCTCTCAGACTGCTCGCTGCCGAACGTCTGGACTCTCGGCGCCGCCGCTACACACCAGAGTGTGATTCATTGATCTGCTGATTCATTCACTAAATTCTCTGAAGGTGTTACAACCGAGAAACGAGTCGGCTCGTAGTAGATGTTTTTTATTAATGGCAGCAGAACCCTGCAGACACCTGCTGCAACAGAACCGTGTGACGCATCGCACAGACCTTCCATCCGCCGTAAACACGCCGTACGACGAACAGCGCCGCATGGGAGGCAGCCCAAACTCCATTCATTCCATCTCAGGATACTAGAACCACTCTGGTCGCCTCCCTTCTTCCAGCTGCACAGACATAAAGCTTTAACAAACAGCTGCTGTGAGCCGGTGCTGTATAAATAAAACTGAACTGAACTGAATAAACTGTTTGCAGGAAATTCGTCAAAACAAATGAGCTAACAGGCTGCTGGACTCCAGTGTAATTGTGCAAAAGACAACCAAATTAACAACATATCAGTCGTAGAAGTGGCTCAGCATTTTCAGGAACCATTTAAATCCAAATTATTTATTTTTCCCAATAAAGCAAAGCAAGCGTTTCAACTTGTCTGAGGAAGATGTGCAGCAGTAAACTACAAACCCTTCGGATTTTCAAATAAGGAATATTAAAATTCTTTAACACAGTCGGCCACGTTAGCAATCAGTCGCTAAAAACAAGTCAAATTCTGTGGACGTTGTGCCGTACGGTGTTTTTATCCACTGCAAAATCAACTGGGATTGAAGACCAGACAAACTAAACACAGGGTTGTTGAATTTTACATAAAAAATCCAAAAATAACGGCTTGATTTGAAATTAATCTTCAGTGCTTGACGCTTAATCGGCGTTAACTGCAGCAGACGAGCGCCAGTCTTCCACAGAACAATCCTCACAGCATCCAGCTCTGTTAGCGTTAGCAAGCCCTAGCTTAGCATTAGCCTCAGTTAGCTAACTTAGCCAAACAGCCATTTTTACAACTTGATGAGTTCATCAACACGACTTTCAGGAGGGAGCGTTTGTTTTATGAACCCTTATGGGCGGTCATCCAACACACACGGAACTCCATCTCATCAACAGTAAGAGGCTCCACCTGGTGGAACAACCAGGTACTGCAGCTAATCTGCAGTTCATTTTCTGACATGGCTTTTCAGAGGAAGTATTGAGAAATGGACTGACACGTGGTGTTTCTGTTGGATTTGTTGACAAACTGGGGAAAATTAAGGAATGCTGCCAGTTTTATTGTTAAACAGAATAAAAGCAAAGCGCATGATGAAGCTGTGTTGATGTGAAGACGGCTGCTGAGAGCGATGGAGGCAGGTTTTTGTGAGTTTTGCTCAGAATGGTTTAGAATTCAGAACGTAGACAACCTCTGCTGCTTTGACTTTCACTGTTTTCTCTCAGTCTGTCTTGTCCACAGGCGTACGACGCTAAGTTGCTCTTTTAAGCAGGGTTGGCAGATTTATCTTTTCTTCTCCCAGCATTCAACATGCATCATCCTAAATATCTCGTCTGAGCGGGATGGGACGATCAAACGGAAAACAATTTCAAATATCTGCCAACTCAGGGCCGCCGAAACTCCAGACAGAATAAACATTCAGCGTTTAGGATCCGAGGCCTTTTTATTGCTGCTGTCTGCTGCAGCGTCTCCAAAAAAACCTCCCACTTCAGCCATTTTGTTGAAAAGAAATAGGAGGAGTGTGTGTGTCCCACATCGGGTGTGAATTCTGGAAGAGTGACTGATTAGGAAACATCATAATTGCATTGCGTTTCCCGCTGAGATCCTCTATTATGTTACACTTCATTCCCCATTCAACGCACAGTCTAGACCAGACTAATTGAGTGTCTATGGTGTTGATTCAGACTATTAACCATCTGTGCCTCTTCCCTCTCTCCTCACCCCTGCCACCTTCATCCTCCTCTCCTCTGCAGGAGTTTGGAGGTCGAGTAGGATGCTGAGTATCTTTCCTCCTCGCCACTGCTCTCCACCCAGCTCTCCATGACCTGAGAGCACCAGCACAGCGGGAGGAACGAAACACCAGAGCGAGAGAGGAAGAGGAGGGCAGAAGGCCAGGGAAGGAAGGAAGGAACACGCTTTTTTTGTTGTTATTGTTTGGTTTCCCTTTCTGAGATGGCGGCGACGGAGGCCAGTGCGGCGCCGGTGGTCCAGGAAGACGGAAAAACCCCCGAAAGCAAGCCGGCGGAGGCGGAGCAGCCGGCCAAAAACGCAAGCTCAGAGACTGTCAACAGCGAGGTTGTCGATAAAGATGGCACGGCCGTCAACAGCGAGGTTGTCGATAACAAAGAGACTGTGAATAACGACACAGCGGCGGCTGCGGGAACCGAGGAGGGAGGAGCGGCGGCGAGCGAGGAGGCGGCACCCGCTCAGAGCTCGGAAAACGCCTCCTCCGCCGAGCCCAAGACCTCGTTCCTGGACTCCTTCCTCAACAAGAGCGGCCTGGGGAAGGTGATGGGAGGTCGGAAGAAGAAGGAGCAGGAGAACGCTGCCGAAGGAGGCGAGAAGGAGGCGGAGAAAGGAGGCGAGGAGGCCGCAGCAGCTGAGGGAGGCGCAGAAGGAGAGGAGGCGACGGAGAAGGCTGCAGAGAACGGCGAGAAGGACGACGATAAGAAAGCCGAGAAGGGCAAACCAGCGGAGGCCAAATCCACGGTCCGGGATCTGATCAGGAAGCCGGTGGCGAGGATCTTCTCCCATCGCAGCACCGAGAAGAAGGACGGCGCCGCCACAGAACCTCAGAAACAAGTAAAGGTTCGGTCCAAATCCCTGGACCGGCTGGAAGATCCCGAAGCACTTAACACCACCGCAGACTCCACCATCGAGGAGGGAGGAGCTGCCGGAGGAGCAGAAGGAGGTGCCGATGGGGAGCAGAAAGCCTCGTCCTCCTCGGCGACCACCAAGCACATGAAGCGCTGGCACTCCTTCAAGAAGCTCATGGCTCAGAAGGCGCACAAGAAGAGCGGCGGTGGCGAGGACGGCAAGGAGGACGGAGCAGACGGAGGCGAAGGAGGCGGCGACTCCTCCACGCTCGACTCCAAGGAGTCCGGCCAGAAGAGGTGGAAGCTGAAACGCTCCTGGACCTTCCAGGGCCTGAAGAGAGACCCCTCCATGGTGGGCATCAGCGGCAAGGCCAAGAGCTCTGACAAGGACGGCGCCGACAAGACGGAGGAGGTGGCGGCAGGAGGAGCCGAGGGCGGCGAGGAGGCGAAGGCGGAGGGCGGAGCCGAGGAGGCGAAGACGGAGGGCGGTGACGAGAAAGCCGAAGGAGGCGAGGAGGATAAGGCGGCCGGCGGCGGAACGGTGACGCAACACGCCAACGAGATCTGGACCTCCTTCAAGAAGCGCGTCATCCCCAAGAGCAAACGCGCCAACACGGAGTGCGCCGCCGGTGGCGAGGAGGACGCCACTGCAGCTGCTGCCTCTGGTGAGTCGACACAATCCATGTTCCCATAAGTTTGTGCACATTTTTAGGTAGTCCTAGAGGGTTCGGTAGAAAGCAACTGGACTCCTCTGTTAGGTTCTTTTCAGGTAAAACCACCTTGATTAAATGTGCAGCCTTAGAAGGCAACCTTCTTTTGGGTCGAATCTTTTTAAACATTCCTAAATGCGTTTTGAAGTGTCACAATACAAAACGTTGGTGGAAATGGCACAAAAACTTGCACAGTTTTGCAAAAGTTCATACCCTTAAGTTAGGCGGATGTACTTGGAAAGAACCTACAAGACAAGTCCAGTTGCTTTATACTATTAAATAACTTCTGGAGTAAAATGGGCTCCTGTAGTTCCCGTAGCTTTAGCCTCCGAAGTCACTTTATGCTACGCATTTAATTTGAAAATGTGTCAAAAACGTACCATGTGCTCTAATCAGACTCCATGAAAATAAAAAAAATCTGCAATTCGATACACAACTGTGAAGCTATTTGTGACTCAGCTGCCACCAACACTCGCACGGTGAAGATTCAGGGAGTTTAAACCATTCACATGTAGATCACAGTGTCACATACGCCGTCAGGAGTCTAATAGGTTTTAAACGGCACACTTCTTGTTTGCATCACAGTCGGAGTTTATTAAAAATTCAGCGTCCGAAGCCGACAGCGAGTTTGTACTCGTTCCGTCGCCGTCCAGCGAGCAGACGGGAGTTAAAGTCTGCTAACTCTGGGGGAGGTAATGTAATTGAACATTCTCCCAAATAAAATATTCAGCGAGTGATGTGAAATTCAAATTACACCGTGGCTTCAGTCAACAGGAAAGACTAAATTTAGCCGCCGTGCTGCTCCCGTCTGCATCGAGAGAAAAAAACGGTGCAAAAGCACAAAACCAAGAGCAAAAACTGGAGACCATCTGGTGTCATTTCAGATTGAACTGATCAACACCTGAATCGTTGCTTCTTTGAGTCGCTCATGTCATCATTTAAAAAAAAAAAAGATCAAGTTTAGTGTGTTGTTTTATCTTAAATTTATCTGCTAAAACAAATCTAATGTGTCTTTTGTTGGTAGAGACCAAACTAGGGCTAAAAGCGTACGCAAACCAGACTCTAGAAGGACGTCTATGAGCCTGAATGGTTGCTGTTTGCCAAATACAAATTCAATACGCCGGCGATGTGGAGTTTATTACATCCCACAGGGGCCAGAATCAATAAATACAGGTTTAAATGGGATTATTCTCATTATTAAATGTGCCAAAACCATCATCCTGCAGTCTGAAGTGCTGTTTCCCTTCAACAGCAGATTTCTGATCTGACTTTGGAGAACATTTAGTTTCTCTAGATAAAGTCCGTTCTGCAGTAAAGAACGGTCTGACTGCACCACATTATTATTATCGTCTGATATTTGGATATAAATGCAGCAACGTGTTCCTTCAAAATACTGATTCTGGAATCGTTTCAGTGGAATATGTGCTTGCACGGAGGCGAAAACTGTCCTGAAAACAGATTATTCATTAAGAACTTACTGCATAAAACTCGCTAAAACCTTCATCCTGCATTCGGAAGCAACGTTTCTTTTTTGGTTAGATTTTGGAGTTTAGTTTATCTAGATAAAGTCTGGCACTGTCAAACCGTTCTGCAATAGAGAACCGTCTGACGGCACTTCTGGCAAACGTTTTTTTAAATGGATCACAGTCATGTTGGGCGGATCGAAGTGACAGATGCTTCAACCCTCAAAACAGTGACGGTGGAACTGAAACCCATCAAAATCACTTCATTCTTCATGCTTCGTTTCAAATTGTGCCAAAAATACACACTTTGCTGAAACTAGATTCTGTAAAAATCTAAAAATTCTGCAGTCCTTGGTGCAACTCCAGTGTTTTTAGTGACTCAGCTGCAACCGACGGTCATGTGGAGAAAATTCGATCCCGAAACGTTGCACCAATGAATGCTTGCAAGTTAGAAAGTGTGCAAAAGCCTCCGATGCACCTGGTTAACGAAACAAATGTGGATTATTCCTGAATAAACTCTAACCCTGAACTCTGGTCTTCTTTCAGGCGAGGAGGGAGCAGCGGACGAAGGCAAAGACGGCAAGTCGGCCAAGGCCAAGCGCTCGCATTTCGGCCGCGCCGTTTCCCTGAAGAACTTCATCCTGCGAAAGGGCAAATCCACCAGCGTGGACATGGGCGAAGGCACCAAGGAGGAGGAGGAGGCTGCAGAAGCAGGCGAGGCGGCGGAGGAGGCCGGCGCCGACGGCGAGGCGGCAGCAGCGACCGAGGAAGCCAACGACAAAGATGCAGTGGAAGTGGCGGCTGAGAAAACACCGGCAGCGACGGAGGAGGAGAAGAACGGCGGCGAGGCGGTGAAGGAGGCGGAGAAGACGCCGGCCGACGCCCCGGTGACCAACGGCGAGAACGGCTGCTCCAACGGCACGGCGGAGGAAACCGCCGAACACAATCACCAGGACGAGGAGAAGACGACGGGGAGCAGCCCCGTGAAGAAGGGCAAGGAGGCGGTGAAGGACGAGGCCAACGCCAAGATCATCAACGCCGTGAACAGCGGTGAGTTAGAGCGCGCCGAGCGGGACTCTGCCGAGCCGCCAAACGGCAGCGAAGACGGAGATACTAACGACAGACAGCGACAAGCACCGGCACCGACGCTAACAAGCGATAGCAGTAAATGCAACCGCTGGGGGGATGAGCTAGCGTTAGCCGTTAGCATCGGGGAGGAGGGCGGGGAGGGAGGGGAGTCTCCGCTGAACGGAGGCTGTCGCTATGAGTCATGTGACCAGGGAGAGAGAGAGGAGGAGGAGGAGGAGGAGATGAGGAAGAGGGATCTCCGAGAGGCAGCGGTGGCCATCGTTCGAAACGTGATGTCAGCAGCCACCGACCAATTAGAGAGGGAGCTGTGCGTCGACAACGGTTTGAACGGCTGCTACGACTTTAGATACTGACTTGTTACCCACATGTTCGACACATATCAGCGCACACAGACGCATGCAGACACATGTTTAAGGACAAATATCTGTTTTCTGAGCTGCAACCAGTCAACGTCGGCGTAAAGACCGTCAGCGGAGAGAAACGTCCAACGTTAAACACTCACCTGTGCAGCTCAGTGATCACCTGCCGGCATCTTCTGTTTAACCTCAAACAGAGACGACAAAACGAGACGCTGCCAGCAGAGAACAGCAGCTCACTGATGCTTCAACAGGCGGAACATGATGTTCTCAAAACCGTCGACTGTTCCTGCAGTGATTATTATTATTATTAATAATAATAACAATAATAATAATAATAATGATAACAATATGCAAAAAACGTCTCAGTTGAATCGGTTTTAGAAGAAATCTCCAGTGAAGTCACCTCCAATGAAACGCTTAAACATTAACAACACTTTGGTTTCGTTTTTAGAATAATTTTGCAGACATTACAAACCTACACAGACTTTTAACCGGAAGGGAAACTGTTTACAGGTTGAGGTATAATTGAATATTTTTGCTGCATTCATTTAATTATACTTTAATTTTAGCGTCTGATGTTACCGACACCACTTATTCGGCTCTTTTGGGATTTAATTACAATTACAGAACTGCTAATCTAAGAAAATTGTCCACAACATGAGAACAGTTCAATTAAAAGACAATCAACAAGTTTGATTTAAATTCACCCACAAACACCAAGAGAAGCAGCGTAAACTTATATCTGCAGTGAGTTCATGCAACGAAACTCCAGTAAGTCTGGTCGTTTCCATTAATCAGAAAGTTCATCTTTAGGGAAATCATTCCATCTACATTTTAAAACACATTAGCCCCGGTGACATCGCTTCATGATGCTGCAACTTTTACATCGATTTAGGATTCAGTCATGCTAATTAGCATCTAGCATATCGTCTGACTGCACCTCAGTGTTCTGCTATAGTGGGAAAAAAACTAACTTTAAATAAATCACGGTCATGTTGAGCGGCTCTAAGTGAAAGACGGAGTTGTTTTAGTGGAAAACTGGTAATAAAATGAAAAAAAACAACTAGCAAGGCTGATTTACTGCACAGACACACGTAGCACACAGATAGCAGACGCTAACAGATAGCAGACGCTAGCACATCGTCTACATTCAGTGAGTCCGACTAATCTACAGATAAAATGTTAATTCATTTTTCCTGCGACCAGTCGATTAGTTGTATGATTTTAGCTTCACTCTGATGCATATTTTAGAAAAACGTTGGTGGCTAACAGTTTCCCTCCGCTCCCAGTCTTTGTGCTAAGCTACGCTAACTGGCTGCAGCTCCGTATTAAACACCTTTCTAAATAAATGTGCACACACACAGATTCACTCGTTTTATATTTATACGTCGGCATGCAGCTTCCCCGAGTGACTGCACGTTAGCAAACAATGCCGTTGTTCCCTTTAAATCCCTTTAACGAAACGGTAGCGTAGCCGATGAATATTTGTTCACCGTTGAATCACCTGCGAGAGACGAAGAGACGCTCGGTTCGTTTGATGTCATCACAGGTTAGCGAGCAGCTCGAGCGTCTAACGAGGCCTCAGGTGGCGATCGCGTCCTCGACTTTACAGAAACGTCCGATTAGAGCAGCCGGTCAGACGAGATGCAACACAACGCCGTTTTCTGTTCTGCCGAGTCTTCTGGCGGCGTTTCACACCTGAGCGGCGGGAGGCGAACCAGAAGCCGCTGCATTATTTACGGGCCTCGTCTCCGCTCAGGCGAAGCTCGGCGAGGCCTCGTGTCCGCCGACCGCCTCGCTTTGATCCGACGGCGGCCTGCAGAGAGCGCCGCTGCTCCCGCTGCTGCCGTCGACGGCGCTTTGAAGCTCTTTGGCTAAAAACTGAAGCGTGTTTAGCAGCACTGAGGCCTGAAACTGGGCCAAACACTCGATTTTCTTTTTTTTTACTGAAACGTATAAAAGCAGCTGAACAGCACATAAAAGGACCAGATTAACCCTCTGAACGCCGTTCTTCACCACGATGTGCACCTCATGGAACCAGAACAGCAAATATCAGTAAAACACGGTTAGAATGACAGAAATATTCAAAACAAGACAAAAATAAAAATAAAAACATTTTCCAGCGTTACAAACACTCTAAAGCAAATAAAGAGCTCCAAAAACTATATTTATATCCAACTAACTGATGGTTTTAAAGAAAATTTAGTCAATATGTCGGATTCTTCTCAAAAATTCGCCTAAATAGGCGACGAAAACTTTCAAGAAATGTCGTGAGGTTTTGGTTCAATCTTAACTTTTATTAACATACTATAAAAATAACTTTTATTATCAAGAAATTAATGGTTATGCTGATTAAAAATGTAAATCGGATCCTATTTCTATATTTCCCATCATATCATTTGTTCTAAATTGAAATATTTATTTTAGGAAAGTGGGTTTAAATGTAAAATTATCCACATTTTCTTCAGTGTAACTGAGTTCATGGTTTCTCAAACACAACCAAACTCATTCTAAAGAATTTGTTTTATATGATCCTGTTTTGATGGAAATCATAAAACTACTTTTTGTTCGATGTCCAGGTTCATGTAAACCTGCCGTGTTAACTGCACTTCAGCCGACAAGGCTCTGAATTTTTGCCACTCGACTGTCGGTCACAGCCGAGTCGCTGATAGCTTCACGGTTGTGCCGAGAAATGCAGAATTTTTTGTTTTTAACAGAATC
>NW_007579433.1:83522-85435 GCF_000690725.1 Stegastes partitus | reverse complement strand
ATATATATGTATATTTATATATATCCACAGAAGCGTCCGACTTTATTAGAAAAAAGGACTTTCTGCTGATTGTTGCAGCTTCTTCCTGCAGACGTGAATCAATCCTGAGTTCGAAAACGTTCCTCATCACCAACACGTCGGCAGAAAGTCATCGAGGAACTGAAGCATTTGTCTGTTTGCTGTTAAACCGTCAGTTTGATGAGTTTAAATTCGTTATCGTTCAACATCTGCGGCCCCAAACTGTGACAGATCTCTGGTTTTTTACCGATGATGTGTTTCCATTTCTGGGGCAACGAACATTTTGATAACCGTGAAATTTGCTTTTATCTACTTTCTGACTGATTACAGGAACTCAATCACTTCTATCTGCGTGTTGAGTTCTGGAGGAGGCATGTCGTTAAATTAGCAAAACAAAGTGACAAACTTGCACCAACAAAAAAAGCGAAAATAAATAAACGTAAATAAATTCGTAAAATCACCCGATCTGACTGTTTAGCGCCGTTGACATGCTAACGGTGGCTAAACCTTCCAACTAGAAGTGACTCAAACAATCAACATGTCTTCACCCATTAAAGGAAAAACAGTTAAAACTTCAAAAAATCTAAACAAGACGGTTCCTGTAAAACCTCATCGTTGTGTTTTTGAGCGTCTAAAACCCGTGACGCTGTTTTTCGTCAACCAGCTGCTAACGAAACTCAGCTCTTTTAAATCGTCTCTGCAGAATAAAACCGTAAACTCACGCTAAAAGGCTCGAGCACCGTTTATTTTTGGATAAAATCTATTTTTGCACATTTGCGTCTCGTCTCCGTGCAGGTTCGTCTTCCGGCCGAAACTCAAAATAGAAATCTATATTAATCTATATTAGTGTTTATCACCGTCGTCGTTCTTCCATCGGAGTATTTTCTACAATTTACATCCGAATTATTTTAGTATTCGTGAGTTTAAACTAGTAAAATGTTCTTTTTCCTGTTTCGATGCACAAACCAAATATTTTTATGCATTTATATGCAAAAAAAAAATAGAAGAAACACAACCGTGTTCGTCTTCTTGAGTTGTAATAAAAATTATGTTCAACCAACAAACTGTTGAGTTTATTCACAATTGTTCATATTTTAAATTAACCAATTACTTAATAATTGGTAGCAGTAGTTTTCAGGTTTTTAGGGACTTGGTTATCGAGCTAATTTCACCTCAACTTGAATAAAAGCAGAAATCTGAGTTGAAGTGAAGCGACCTTATTGTGTCAAAATAACTCACTGAAATAAAGTTTTCAGTTTAAAGGTTTAATCTAAAGTGATTAAAACAGTTGAACTTTCATTTAAAGTCAACTGAAGCAGGAATGTGAGTTGAAGTTACTCATAACATTAAGTCTGATCTGTTTACCGACGTTAGCATCTAAACATTAAAATAATGTTCTGTAACTTTAAAGCTTCATTTAATAAAATGACAGGAAACAGGTCATTGATGCTGCATTTAAAAAAATGTTTGTGCCAATATTTTTGAGATGTGATAACTTTTAATGAAATTGTGGTCAACCAACAAACTGCTTTGAGTTACGTGAGCTAGCTTTTCCTTGTTTAACCAGTTTTAACCGTCTGAAACAAAAAAAACAAATTATCAAAGAAATTTCAATAAAATTACTTGAATTTAGCTGAAATCAACTAAAGCGGAACTTTGAGTTTAAATAATGCACGATATTAAGTTGATGCAAGCCATAAAAACAGTGTTAGCGACTTAAGTACTTTAATAAAGCAGCAAACTAGGTTTGTTTTTAGTTTTAAGTTGTGGTTTAAGGTCAGTTGAGTAGCTTTATAAAACCATGTCGAGCGTCGGCCTCCATACAGTTAGCGCCGTTAGCTCTGTTAGTGTCGTTAGCTCTCATAGCGCAGTTAGCTCCTTTATGTCTGTTTGCG
>NW_007579433.1:80702-82627 GCF_000690725.1 Stegastes partitus | reverse complement strand
AAAAAAAAAAAAAAAAAAAGACTGTTAGTTTTATATTGACGGCCATTTTGGTTTGTAGTCCCCGCCCCCTTCCTGCTCCACCTCCACCTGTTTTGCCCCCCCCTCCCCGCCCCAGTAGGTATTTGACAGCAGGACCATGTTGCTCCAGTATATAAACTGCCCCGAGGACTGCCACCTCCCAACCAACACTGCAATGTCTTCAGCTCTGTGTGTTCAATGTTTTTAGACTGTTATATTGTGTACATGAGTTCAAAACAACAACAAACAAACAAACAAACGGAAAAAAAAAAAACGGAGAAAAAAGACCATCGAGTATTAAAAAAAAGTCGATTTGTTTTTTTGTTTTTCTTTTTCTTCCTGTTCGGTTTGGATCTTTTCTTTTTTCCTCGTTTTTATTTTTTAAAAAAAGAAAACATCTTCTTCTTCTTCTTCTCGCTGTTTCCTGCAGTCTGACGATTACGCTGTAATTAAAAAATAATAATAATAAGATGATGATGATGATGATGATGATGATGTTTTGTTGGTCCAAGTTTTCACATGTCCGCTAGCAAATTGTCAAGAAAAAAAAATAGTACAATAAAGACTAAAATCTAACAACTACGGCGCAGCTCGGTGTGAGCTTCTTCCTCTTTATGACGATGATGATGGTGATGGTGATGATGGTGGTGGCGGTGGTGGGGGTGTGCAGACGGAGGGGCGGAGCTTCTAAATCTATCGATAATCTTCATCCCGTTACGTAACCGGCGCAATAATACGAGATTTCTTTGTATTAAAGTAGATCTGCGTGTATTATCCTGCAGCCGGCTGCCCACATGCCGGAGGGAACTCTGTCGCCTCCCACCAGTCCCACCAGTCCCACCAGTCCCACCAGTTCCACCAGTTCCACTGCATTCGCTTTAATGGGAGACGCTTCAGGTGAGCAGGGGGACGCTTCAAACCAAACAACAGCGTCCTCAGCTGGTTAAAACAGGGACTCTTCTGTGTTGGAGGCGTGTCTACATATGCAAATGAGCTGTTATCTAATTAAATATGCACACGTTTGCGTTGATCTTGAGAACAGAAATCTAAAAATCTGATGAAATTGGCCTCAAAATTAAGTTTTTACAGCAGAAAGCTTTTGTTTTACTTCATGAATCAGAAAATACAGAAAAATGTAAAATCTCCACGTTTTGGATGAAAAGTTCCATAAATCAGAATAAACAGGATTAAACGGGACATTCTGTGTTTTTATTGGAAACTGAATTTAACGTAAAAACAACTTTTTGTTTAACATGCAAATTACTTTTACCTCATTAAATATGCACTAATTTGCATAAATGTCCAGAACAGAAACAAAAAAAAGGAAATATTGACATTAAGGAAGCTGAATTTAAAGAATTTAACTTTAAAAACGACTCAGATTAATTAACAGACGACTCAGGTTGGTTTAGTTATTAGTTGAGGATTAATCGATTTTAACTATTTAAAGATAAGTTTTGTAATTTTTTCTTATTAAAAACATTACCGCTGATAACTGTCACGTTTTCTCTAATTTAATGTTTAAATATGCAAATTAGTGATATCTCATCACGCGTCATAATTTGCATTAATTAAAGAACAGAAACGAGAACATTTAATAAAACCTGCTTTAAAATTTTCAAATTAAAGGTTTTTCAGAGAATTTAAAAAAAAAAAAACTTCATAAATAACAAAATACCAGAAAAACATGAACTTCCATAAATCAGACGGTAAACGGAACAAAACCTTCAGATTATAAATGTGAATAAAACCAAACAGTCTGGTGAGTTAAAGCTCAGATTGTGGATCAGAGCTGGAGGAAGAACTTCTGTTCCAATGATGCAGCTTCAGGAAGAAACTGTTTCATAAATGTCTCCTGTGATTATTTATGAGATGAACCAGGAGGAGGTTTATCTGGATCCGTCACC
>NW_007579433.1:79100-80317 GCF_000690725.1 Stegastes partitus | reverse complement strand
TCCTTTATCTTCTCATTCTTCTCCTTCTGTTGTTTATCTCCTCCTCTTCCTCCTTCTACTCCTCTTTCTTCTACTTCTCTATTGTCTCCTTTATCTACTTTCTTCTTCATCTCCCTTTTCTCCTCCTTTTTCTTCTTGTCCTTCTGTTGCTCATCTTCTTCTTCTCCTCTATCTTCTCCATTTCATTCTTCTCCTTCTACCTTTCCTCCTTGTCGTACTTCTTCCTCTCCTCCTATTCCTCTTCCTCTTTCTTGTTGTCCTCCTTTTTTTGCTGCTTCTCCTTCTATTTTATCTCCTCGTTCTTCTTTTGCTTCTTCATCTCCTTCACCATCTGTTGTTCATCTTCTCTTTCCTCCTCCTCCTCCTCGAGGACGTCGATGAAGATCTCCGGTCCTGCTTTCTCGGTCCTTCAGCAGCTAACACCAGTTTTATCATCAGAACCAGAACTCTGTGTCCAAACGTCTCCGGCTGGTTTCCTGTCGCCTGATGGATCAGTGATCAGGTCTGGAGCTCGCTGGTCTCCTGTCTGGTACCTTCAGGTCCTTTTATGGTTGGTTTGTGTCTCTGGTGTGAGTTCTGTGGTCGCTCTCCGTCTCTCTGTGGACGTTTTAATCATTTAGTGTCTCTTTGGCTGTTTTGTGGCTTTTTTTGGTCGTTTCACAGCAACTTTCAGTCTTTTTATGGTCATTTTGTGTTTCCTCGTCATCGTTTTGTGGTCTTTCTTTATGACTTTTTGGTCAATTTGTGCTTTTTCGTGTCTCCTTGTGTCTCTTTCTGGTTGTTTCGTGTCCGTCCCCGTCGCCTTTAGTGTCTTTAAACTTTTAAACAGGGTTTGAAGCGTCCCAAACACGTTTAACCCAATAAAACACCACCACAATGATCAGAATGAGAATAAAAAGCTGTTTCTCTCCACGTTTGGCTGATTGTGCTTCATTAACTCGTCATAACGGACGTTTTTCTTCAGCAGATGTTCAGAAATGTCACAAAGTGTTGGTTCTAACTTCCACATTGGCGTCCCTCCCGGGGTCCACGGGCCACATGTTGGGCCTCGCAGCAGCAGCAGCAGCGCTAATAACGCGTCTGTCCGTCTGCAAAGTGACGATAATTCCCTACTGTCAGTTAGAATCGGCAGCATACTGTCGGACCAAATCTGAGGGATTATGTTATTACAGGCGTAATGCTGCTGCTGCAGCCGCACACACACACACACACACACA
>NW_007579433.1:75335-78825 GCF_000690725.1 Stegastes partitus | reverse complement strand
GCTTTGTCATTTAAAAGCGTCTTAATTGACAAAGTGGGTCGATCATCGGTTTCTGCTGCATCGAGCCGAGCGTCAGAGGAACCGGCGTCGAAGAATAAAAAAAAAAAAAAGAAAAAGGCCGAGCGGACGGATTACACGTCGGGATTATAACGTTAGGACACGGACCGGACTCTGTTCTTCTGCCTTTATGACCGGACTCTGGTTAAATACGTTAAACGTGGTCATTAGACGGCGTGAAAACGTGCAGACGGAGGATTAAAGGTCCAGAACTTAACTTCATGCATAATATCACACACATGAACACACCAGGAGCTAATTCGCTTCGTTACAATAGAATAGAATAGAACAGAATAGAATAGAATAGAATAGAATAGAATAGAACAGAACTTTATTGATCCCTTTGGTGGAACCTCGGGGAAATTGTTGAGTTTTTGTTGTTATGGTGAAAAATTTATTCTTACTCACTTTTTGCAATAAAAGAAATCCTGCATAAAAACATGATCGTTTTTTTGCTTTTCTACAAATGAAAAAAGCATCTTTCATACTTTACATAAATAAAATGTGGACTGAAGGAGAATCAGTGAAGTTCTCCTTAACTACATTATCAGAAGCTGTGTTTTATGCTAACGTTAGCGGATGACGTCCGTTCATTTTTAGCGTGAAATAAAATTTAATTTGCTTCTCGAGGAATCGCTTTTTCGCCCAAATGCTTTAGATTTTCTCAGATAAACAGTCTAATAATGTTGATGTTGTAGTTTTTACTCCTCATATCACTGCTTTGTGTATTAAATTCTGTATTTTCCCTGTTTTTGTTGACGCATTTGGCAGGAAACGAAAGCCATCAGGACCGTTAGGCCGAAGAGTTTTCCCGCCATAAATTCCCGCCATTTTTGAAATCCCATCCCTTAAGACTTTAATTTCTTACAATCACTGATATTTTTGACACCACACAGAGAAAAACTGCTGTGATCTCAGTCAGCAATGAATATTGGAGAGCGACACTAGAAGCGTTTTGCATAAACAGTCATTTCTGATGCAGAAAAAATGACAAAATTGGTGCAGAAAACGTGAACAGGTTGAAGAAAATAAAGCGTTTGCTGGTCAGAATTTCCTGGAAGACGTCTGCAGCTTCCACAAAACGTTCAACCAAATTCGCTTATTTCACATTTTCAGCTTCTAGATTGTCTTTTAAACTTTGGCAGCTCCAAAACAATACAAAACTGAGAACATAAATAATATAAAAGACAAGTTTCTTTATCAAATGGTCTGAAATAACAGGACAAAGTTTAGATTTGTTTCAAACTGTTGGAGAAAAATTCAACAGGATGAAGAAAATGAAGTCTTTGATTCTTGAAGTTTAAACCTTCTTCAGAGGTGTCGAATAATTAATCTGTAGAAGAATAAACATGATGTTCTTCAGAGGTAATATTCATGGGACTCATTTTTAGAATTGCCTTAATTGCATTTTTTAAAATAAATTCCCCCAATAATGATAAATTCAAAACCAGAAACACAGGAAACCAAAACAGTTTACTTTCAGAGTTTTTATTATCAACTTGTGACGTATTTACAAACCAAGCAGCAGCAGAACAGGACGTTACAGAAGTGAAACGCAGAGAGACGAAACCGCCGATACAAAAACCCAAACACCACTTTTAAACACTTTCCTGAATCCTCAGAAACAGAACAATCGATTCGCTCTTTAGTCGCCTGTAGGTGGCGTTCCAGCGCAAACCATCAAACTTTCACCACAAATTTCTGCTCTGAAATTTTTACAGCATAAAATATGAACATTAATAAAGACGTTAGTGCAGTTTTATCCTCATACATTAGACGTGTTCAGAGACACAGAACTTTAAAGAAAACTTCTACTTTCAGCAGCTGCTTGAACAAGAACATCTGAGGAACGAGTGAAGATAAAAACCTGAAATGTTCACGGTTATTTCTCATCATATCACTGATTTAGAGTCCAGTACGTATAATAATAAACTGTCTACCAGCATTTTGTGTTTTTGTGCTTCAGCGTCTCGTCAAACCTTCTCCATCAGTTACGAACCTTCAACCAAAACAACTGATTTTTTCATCGATGTGAGCAAATATTTAATACAACTGTTGAAAGAAAACATCTTCCTTTTCATGTCTGTGACCCAGAATTTCATATTTAAATGTTCTACATGTCTAATTTTTTATTATGAAGACCTGCAGCTACACGAGGTTCAGACATCACCTGTTAAATTCTGCTTCATCAGTTTGTTTTTTACTTTAATGAGCTCAAAGATGGAACTTCAGCTATTTTATTCAACATATTTAAACTCATAAATAATCAAAGATGATTAAATCTACTTGTCTTAACGACAGATTCTGAATCAGCGACACGATGAGACGTAAAAGTTTCAGGTTTTTTTCTTTAATAGTTTCTGAGATATTGTTGATCAAACATAAAATCTCAACATATCTGAAAGTATTTGATCCATGAAGCTGAAATTTCACCAGTTTCTTGATAAATATTCATATTTTTTGCTGTAAAGTGTCGGTCGAGCAGAACCTGTTGTAAAACGTGATGCTTTGAGCTGGAATAACCCACAAACCAACACCGTGGCACAGAGTTTGGTGTCCTGGAGCCTCCAATGTGGTCAGAACAAGAAAAAAAAAAGAAACTGCAGTTTGCGTTTCTAACACCTGATGTCTAATACCAGATGTTCAGGTTCAAACACTTCAGAGGAACAAACGGCTTCATGGAAACATCAGATGTTCACCTCAGACTAAAAACAGGGAAACGTTTCAACCCTCTGAACTCCACCAGGTCGCTTCATCGCTTCGTTGTTTTAACCAGAAACCTGAATCCACACGTCCAGGATCCAGCTACAGGTTCAACCAACGCTGGAGGAGAAACAAGAGGCTCCACGAACTGGAGATGTTTTACCGTCTAAATTTGTCTCTCGTCTCGTCACAGCTTCACGGTTTGTGCAAAGAAGTTCAGAATTCTATGTTTTTTACAGAACAAGAGCTTTTTTTTGGGTTGTTTTGGTGAAACTTCTTCAGCCTCCGTTTGGCTCATTTTCCCAACGAGCTGCTCTGATGCATCCATAAGGTTTAAACCAGATGATTCTTTCTGTTCTCTTTAGTTTCTGGCTGATGGACGGGTGTTTGTTTAAAGAAACCGGGTTCTGTGGTTCTGTAGTTTAACCTAAACTCTCTGACTTTGGGTCTCAGCCGAGTCGGTCGTGGAGAACCAGCAGGAACAAGATGCTCAGAATTTGTCGTCTTTTAGTGCAATCGCTTTTATTTTTGGCACATTTTTTGTTGAATAAAGTGATTTAGACGAAACACGCGTTCACCGGTTTGTTCAATGTTGGAAACTCTTTCTGTTTTTGCAGCTTCTGATAGATTTTGTCATTTTGATGATATTTTTAACGATAACGTTCCTTTCACACCTGCTGGTTTTGGGGTTCAGAGGGTTTAAACTGAAAGCTCACCCCTGAATAATATT
>NW_007579433.1:60588-73823 GCF_000690725.1 Stegastes partitus | reverse complement strand
TGCGATTCGTTTGCTGTGTTTAATACTGTAGCGACCTGAAGGGGGCAGCAGAGAGCGTTGTGGGGTTTTAGCTAGTGACGGGAAGACTTCTGAGGAGGCTAATGACCTCCGCTAGCTGTGTTGGCTAGCCCTTCGTGTTGAGGTTTGTCCATCTAGCGTGCTCTTTTGAAAGAACGAAGGGTCTGTTTTTTATAATCCCTGCTGGAAAGCAACGAACCCGGAGCAGAACCTCTAACGGCCACTAGGTGCTGCTAAACTAAAACTGAATTCACGTGAAGTGGAAAAACCTCAAACGTCTTTCCAGAAAAACAGATGTATAAACATCCTTCACAACAAGATTCGCAGACATCCCAAGATACGACATTCTCTTTCTGACTTAAACTCCATGTTCTCAGTAAACTCTGGACGACCTGAGAGATGCTTCAGCGCTACAGAGATCCTCTGTTCTCTTCTGTTTCGTCTTCCTTCCCTCCATCGTTACTTCCTGCATCAGTAGCTTCAGATTTTCCGTCCCACTGAACACCGACGTCGTTAACTCGATTCCTTTTGTTGAAGACAAAAACCTCAAACAGACGAGTGACAGCGGAGATCAGGACGAAGCCAGTTGGTCCAGTTTTTAAGTCCTGCTTGGTTTCGATACCGACTTCTGACAGACTGATGGAGAAACGTGACCAGAGACGCCGTATCGTACCTACAAATTAATCATTTGTGGTTATTAAATGACACCAGAGTTTTAGTGAAGAACTGTGGAAGATGTTGGAC
The DNA here is from genome assembly GCF_000690725.1 of Stegastes partitus. Classification (NCBI taxonomy): domain Eukaryota; kingdom Metazoa; phylum Chordata; class Actinopteri; family Pomacentridae; genus Stegastes; species Stegastes partitus. The sequence goes on along the minus strand of NW_007579433.1, from coordinate 73,061 downwards.
GTGTTCGTGTATGTTATATTAGACATGAGGCAGCTGATGTTTAAAACGTCTTTAAACTGGAGCTTCAATCCTCCGTCTGCTCCTTCTAGTTCTGATCTGATCAGTTTACTGCTGAAGAGTTTAGTCGTGATCATTTAATTTACATATTTTGGTTTTTCCACGTCCACAAAACGCACATTTTTAATGATTTATGGTATTTTAAAAGTGGAAAAATGTGTCAGGAGGAAATAAAACACCATCAAACTGCTGACAGGGTGAATGACCTCCATAGAAACAGACACATGATCCATTACATTTTACTACATCAGCTGATCCTGACCTCAGACGACACGGTTCATGTCAGCTGCAGGTGTTTAGCTCAATTTTTATGCAATTTAATTCTTGTTTTTTTTTCTTTTTACAGTAAACTGAACCCAGAACGGCTGCAACAAACAAACAAACAAAGGAAGGAAGGCGAGTGGAAGGCAGGGCGAGGCTATCGAGATCCAGGTTAATAGGATTAGTTCAGATTATAGAACGACACGTAAAGAGAGACGAGAGCTCAGCGGTGGAGGAAGAGGAGGAAGGAGGAAGGAGAAGCAGAAGCTCTCGTCTAAACCACACCATCCGTCATAACGTCCAGGTTTCCCCTCAGTTCACCCCTTAAATCACCAGATTACACAATCAGGAATAAAAGGAACCAATCATCTGCTTTTAATTTCTCCGTCCAATAGCGGAGCAGCGCCTTTTTTCAGGCTTTACTGTTCAAACGTTTCCTCTCCTGAGACGCTGACGGAGTCTCTGCATACGTTCAACATCCAGCGGCGGCGGCGGCTTACGTAAGGAATTGATTTTACATAAGGGGGGCACTTTGCTGATTGCTGGTGCCTCTAAAAGCCTCGACGGGGTAAATAATCTGGAATCAAACAGCCGGCGGAGCAGAAGACGAACCGGGAAGGTGATCAGTGATCAATGACCTGCTCGCGCTCCGTGGGGTCTCTGGCATCAAACAGACAAAAGCGTGTCGCCGCCATGACAACACACGGGAGGATAAACAACAGTGTGATGTAACCGTGGCAACAAAGGGGCTCTGCTAATTGGCTGCCGCCCCCTGCTGGTCAGAGGCGGAACGGCAGGCGACACAAACAACTACTGGAAAAAAAAAAAAAATATTTACACGTGTGTGAATTTTCTCATGTTTCAATCACATGTTTAGTTATTTATCATTTTTATACTTTGCATGAATCATTCTATTAATATTAAGTCACAACAGGAGAAAATGTAGATGGTGAAGTAAACGTTCATGTCAGGACATTTTCTCACAAAAAAACCTTAAAACTGATTTTTTTTTTTGCTCTCTGGCGTCGACATGTTTCAGATTTAATTTATACTTGGTCTTGTATCGATAAAGCAGAAGCTGAAGATGGTTTCTGGGAGTTTAGGAGGTTTAATATCTGTCAATAAAAAGTCCTAAATGCATAATAAAGCTGTTTGTTCTGCTTGTTCGTACTCGTGCTGCTGGTTTGAAGTTAAACACATTAAGAGGCTTATTTAAGAGATTTAAGATGAAAACAGCCGATAAACTGAACATAATTTATCTTTATCAGAACAATCCAACTCTCTGGATTCAAATCAGTCCGGCTGCAATTAGCTTTTACTTTCAATTCTGATTATTTTCAGGATTAACTGATAAGTTTTTTGGCCGGAAGTTGTTGACAAATGTCTTGTTTACCGATAATCAGTTTACCGCCACAGAGGAGCAAAGAAACCAGAAAATATTCACATTTGAGAAGCCGTAAACAGAGAATTTAGATGTTTTTTCCTTAAAAACTGATTAAAAGTTCAACCAGCTGGAGTCCACAGTCAGTAAAGACGCAGATTCATTTCCTCGGCTGCTGTAAACTTCAACCCTGATGCTCTGAACTCTGTAAAGCGTATTTTCTGTCAGATATGATACCATAAAACCAGACGTCTCACCTCGTCAGAGTCCAGTAGAGGTGGCAGGGCGCTGCGAGGGGCAGAAAACAAACGGTTAGCATCATATCTGAACAACATCAGCTCTATTTCATGACCAAAACATCAACATTCCCCCAATATGTACGTTTCTGTTCTTGTTTTTTTAGCAGAATGCATCATAAGCTGATTTATAAATGGTGTCATGACGTAGTTGGTCCAGCAGAGCGGCGCCAGTGCTCGTGTGCAGCACATGTAGCTGAGCAGACGGCGGTGCGGAGTCAAGTGGTGTCTTCACAGCGAGAAGCGAACTAGTTTCTGCAACGCTTTACATAATACTAACGTTGTTTTGCCCTTTTCAACGCATCGCTGACTCAAACAAACAGTCAATAAATAAGCGTGTGAATTATTTACCCCTAAATATAATTTAAATATGAATTTATGCGTCACTCACACGTCTGCCATCGACGACGGGATGTTCTCCTCGACCCACTTCAGATCTTCATCCTGTGAAAAAAAAACAGCAAAATGTTGGTTTTTGTTTTCAGAAATGCTTTTAAATCAACATACGAGCATCCGTTCGTTTATTTCTTTGTGTTCCTGCCTAGTTGTGCTATATGATGATTATTATTATTATTATTATGATTATTATTATTATTAGAATCTCAAAGAGAGCGACACAAACTGACAGAATTTTATCTAAACTTAATTAGAACCAAACAGCAGCTCGTTTAAATAATCCGACATACGACTAATATCACCGGAGAACATGAGGAGTTATTAAATTATAGAAACTTGTGGAATGACTGAAGCTGAAACTAAAGATGAAGAACTAAAAGGTAACAAGAACATTTGTAAAAGCGCTGAAAACACAAACGGAAAACAGCAGTTTGTCGTGTGTTTTTGTATTTATTTGTGTTTATTTGTGTTTGTTTGTGTGAACTCACCACTTTGTTGGCTTTGACGGAGCCGTTGGTCTCGTTCTTCATCCCCCTCATCTTCATCCCCTCTGGAGGGAAAAACAAACATTAAATAATTAAAACTCACTGATGAGTCTGATCAGAAACCGCAGACACCACAGGACACGTGGAATTAACACAAAGCATGTTGTATGTGGGGTTTTGTTTTTATATTTGGNCGACCAATCAGTCGTCAGCTGTTCACTAAACCGACCAATCAGTCGTCAGCTGTTCACTAAACCGACCAATCAGTCGTCAGCTGTTCACTAAACTAACTAGTCTGATCATCGTTGGAGTCGTTTTTTAAGACAAAAAAAAGTGAAAATTATCAGATTTCCGCTTCTTGAATTTGCTCAATTTCCAAAAATCTGAACTAAATTTCCTGGAAACCCATTTAATAGTCGCAACAAAAACCAGAAATGCAGAACCAACAAACAAACGGTCGGTTCTGAGCTTGTTCCTGGAAGTATTTGTGCCTCCAATAAGCTCCGAACAGAACAGACTGGACTGAGGAAACCACAAAACAAGTTGGAGTGACGAGTTTCTGATCACAACCCTCCAGAACCTCCTTCGGCTTCGTTCACATTTTTATTTTCACAACTTTATTTTTTTACAGGATCAAGACTTTAAGCAGAAACTCCACATCAGCGTAAAAAACCAAGAAGAAACCGAAGCCCTCGGGCGTCGAGACGAAGCTCCCGTCGACGCAAACACACAAAAAAAACACAACGCCAGATATTACTTTGAAAAATCTCTGCATGTAAACCGTGAAAAAGGCAAACGAGCCGCTCCGTAGCAGAAAACATGGACGTCAGATCTGTCAAAATAGACTTTATAGATTTATATATATATATATGTATATATGCAGAGAAAAGGAGATATAAATACAAACAGGCAATAAAAATCAACGTAAAAAGGACCAGTGTGCCGCCGTGATCCGTTCTGCTCCCAGTGTCTGTACAACAAGGCTTACAAAGCTCATAAACTCAGGGACTAATCACATACCGACACCAGCCTGCCTCCGCTCTGCGTTCCCTCTTTGCTTCCACCGACATCACGCTTATTGTTTTTCTGTCCGTTCGCCAGACTCGTGTCCTCCAGCTTCCCTCCACCTTCACTCCATCTTGGACATCTCGAACTTGGTCGTCATGATTTCCTGCAACAGACGAAACATCGACGTTAACGTCTTTACTGACTGTTATGTGCTCGTCACGTTCATCGGTTCCTGATTTCAGGTTTCGCTGGAACCAGACATTCACCGAGTGAAACCACAAACTACTGAGAAAAAAACAGGAAATGCACCGATTTCTGGAACATCACCTGAGAGATACTGAGAACTTAGCGAATGAGTCTTGAGCAGCTTGTTGGGCGCTAAACCACAATATCTGTTCAAAAAAAACATGCTCCCAGTTGTGAAAGTCGTGAATATCAGGCAGAAGAAGTCAGAAAATGTATAGTAGATGAGCTGTAGTACCTGTTTGTTCCACCAGGTGGCGCCTCTTACGGTTTATAGAGATGGAACGCTGCGATTCGTTTGCTGTGTTTAATACTGTAGCGACCTGAAGGGGGCAGCAGAGAGCGTTGTGGGGTTTTAGCTAGTGACGGGAAGACTTCTGAGGAGGCTAATGACCTCCGCTAGCTGTGTTGGCTAGCCCTTCATGTTGAGGTTTGTTCGTCTAGCGTGCTCTTTTGAAAGAACGAAGGGTCTGTTTTTTATAATCCCTGCTGGAAAGCAACGAACCCGGAGCAGAACCTCTAACGGCCACTAGGTGCTGCTAAACTAAAACTGAATTCACGTGAAGTGGAAAAACCTCAAACGTCTTTCCAGAAAAACAGATGTATAAACATCCTTCACAACAAGATTCGCAGACATCCCAAGATACGACACTCTCTTTCTGACTTAAACCCAAACTCCAGGTTCTCCGTAAACTCTGGACGACCTGAGAGATGCTTCAGCGCTACAGAGATCCTCTGTTCTCTTCTGTTTCGTCTTCCTTCCCTCCATCGTTACTTCCTGCATCAGTAGCTTCAGACTTTCCGTCCCAGTGAACACCGACGTCGTTAACTCGATTCCTTTTGTTGAAGACAAAAACCTCAAACAGACGAGTGACAGCGGAGATCAGGACGAAGCCAGTTGGTCCAGTTTTTAAGTCCTGCTTGGTTTCGATACCGACTTCTGACAGACTGATGGAGAAACGTGACCAGAGACGCCGTATCGTACCTACAAATTAATCATTTGTGGTTATTAAATGACACCAGAGTTTTAGTGAAGAACTGTGGAAGATGTTGGACGTGTTCGTGTGTTATATTAGACATGAGGCAGCTGATGTTTAAAACGTCTTTAAACTGGAGCTTCAATCCTCCGTCTGCTCGTTCTAGTTTGATCTGATCAGTTTACTGCTGAAGAGTTTAGTCGTGATCATTTAATTTACATATTTTGGTTTTTCCACGTCCACAAAACGCACATTTTTAATGATTTATGGTATTTTAAAAGTGGAAAAATGTGTCAGGAGGAAATAAAACACCATCAAACTGCTGACAGGGTGAATGACCTCCATAGAAACAGACACATGATCCATTACATTTTACTACATCAGCTGATCCTGACCTCAGACGACACGGTTCATGTCAGCTGCAGGTGTTTAGCTCAATTTTTATGCAATTTAATTCTTGTTTTTTTTTCTTTTTACAGTAAACTGAACCCAGAACGGCTGCAACAAACAAACAAACAAAGGAAGGAAGGCGAGTGGAAGGCAGGGCGAGGCTATCGAGATCCAGGTTAATAGGATTAGTTCAGATTATAGAACGACACGTAAAGAGAGACGAGAGCTCAGCGGTGGAGGAAGAGGAGGAAGGAGGAAGGAGAAGCAGAAGCTCTCGTCTAAACCACACCATCCGTCATAACGTCCAGGTTTCCCCTCAGTTCACCCCTTAAATCACCAGATTACACAATCAGGAATAAAAGGAACCAATCATCTGCTTTTAATTTCTCCGTCCAATAGCGGAGCAGCGCCTTTTTTCAGGCTTTACTGTTCAAACGTTTCCTCTCCTGAGACGCTGACGGAGTCTCTGCATACGTTCAACATCCAGCGGCGGCGGCGGCTTACGTAAGGAATTGATTTTACATAAGGGGGGCACTTTGCTGATTGCTGGTGCCTCTAAAAGCCTCGACGGGGTAAATAATCTGGAATCAAACAGCCGGCGGAGCAGAAGACGAACCGGGAAGGTGATCAGTGATCAATGACCTGCTCGCGCTCCGTGGGGTCTCTGGCATCAAACAGACAAAAGCGTGTCGCCGCCATGACAACACACGGGAGGATAAACAACAGTGTGATGTAACCGTGGCAACAAAGGGGCTCTGCTAATTGGCTGCCGCCCCCTGCTGGTCAGAGGCGGAACGGCAGGCGACACAAACAACTACTGGAAAAAAANCTTGGTTCTGTGATGAAACGATTTGTATTTTAGATCATAAAGTTGATCTGAGTCCAGTTTTCTTAGTTTTATTGTTCTCAGATCAGATTATCTACGAATTTTTCTGTTTTTTTGCGACAACTCGTCAAAGCTGCTCCATCGGCGAGCAAAGCTCAAAGGAAATATTAAGTTTTTACAATTTCTATGAAACCGTAAAGGTCCTGATTTAGAACATAAATATCTGATTTATGTTTCATATATTATGTGTTCTAATCTGAGCTTCTCTGGTTTTTTGAAATTTTATGTATTTATTTTTTTTCGATCAATTAATCTGAAATTTCACAGATTTCATTTTTAAAGTTTATGAACAATAAGCTCTAAGCAGATGGAGCAGAAGAACCTGCTGAGATGAAACAAACCAGATCAGCTGTAGCTGCTGAAGAACAAACTAAAGTCCTGTTTCAGGTTCAGACGAGCGACGGTTCGTTTCTCACCGAAGGCTTCGTTCATCATCGGCTCCTTCTCCTCCTCCTCGCTCTCCTCGTCCACCAGAGGACTGAAGGCGTATCTGTTCAACACAACAACACTTCAACAGCTGGAAACGAGCAAACCGACGGCGACCAGCAGCTCCCCGCCTGGCCTCAGCCTACCTCTGGTTGTTGGCCGACGGCCGCCACAGGAACATGATGACCAGCAGGATGGTGGAGAACAGGAAGCGCCAGAAGGCGTCGTCGATCCACAGCTCCCTCCAGTCCTGCAGGAGAGGACACGTTCAAAACTCAGTGACAGGACGGACGAGTGTGACTGCTGAGCGACCTGCTGCTGGGTGAATCTACCACGTCAGGTACTTACAGACAGACACTTGGACATCTTGAAGGTCCTGGTGGTCCAGATGATGAAGATGACCGAAGCTGAAAACACAAACAAACAGAAGCTTTAAAGACGTGGAGCGGCTCCCACCACGCGGCGAACACGAGCCATCACCGACGGCGTCCTCCTACCGATGACGGCGAAGATGAGGGTGTTGGTGAAGTGTCTGTAGAGCGAGAGCTTCACCACGTTCCTCCTCAGCCTCAGCAGCTTCATGGTCTGGGCCAGGCTCACGAAGATGTGGCGGCTCGGTCAAGGAACATCCACGGCAGACTTTCATTCACAGTTTCACATCTGATCACTTTTAAACCCATTATCTAGACGATTATCTATGATTTATGTGCGTCCTACAGTCTGAAGCTGATCCATGACGCTGCTCATTAACCCTCTGAACCCAGAACAACACCATCTATCAGCCACAAACTGCAAAAACTGAAGGAACTGTAACATTTTCAACTTTCCGACGGTCCTTGAACTACTCGTCTGACGCACTACGACACGAATATTCACCAAATCTGAGCCTAAAGCTGTTTTATTTAATTTAAATCACATTATTCTACGTGTCTGATTTGATGTTTGACTAATTCAAGTACGTTGTAGGTTCCAGGTTGAACTGCAAACGAATCAAACAGTCCATAAAGACTGAGAAATGGTCATTTTTAGTGAACTTTGAATCATTTCGTGGTGACTTTAGGCCATTTTGGAAAGTTTTCACGTTATGTCGGATCATTTTTGAACGATTTTAGGCTGAGAAAGCAGAAGCAGAAACTCAAAATGACAAAACAGTTGCCTGAAATTAGTCAAATTGTTCGTAATGACTCAAAAGTTATCATTTTAAACTAATTTCAAGTCATTTTGGGCAATTTGATGTCACTGTGGATCAGTTTCAAGTTATTCTAGACAAGTTTTAAAATCATTTTTTGACAGTTTCAGTCTACAGCTGATGAGCAGAGGCTCAAAACTGGCCGAAAAATTCTCCAAAACAAATCAAATGGTCCGTAAAGACTGAGAAATGGTCATTTTTAACAAACTTTGAGTCATTTCGAGGTAACTTTAGGCCATTTTGGACAGTTTTCAGGTTATTTTGGACCTTTTTTGACTATTTTAGGCTGAGAAAGCAGAAGCAGAGCCTCAAAACTGAACAAAAAATAGTCCAAAATGATAAAATTGTTCGAAATGGCTCAAAGGTTACCATTTTAACCTAATTTTAAGTTATTTTGAGCAATTTTTGAGTCATTTTGGACCAGTTTCAAGTTATTTTAGACAAGTTTTAGTTATCTTTCTCCAGCTGGTGAGCAGAGCAGAGAGGAAACGTCTGGAGAGGCTGGACGAAGAATCCCAAAAATAACCCAAACTGTCCACAATAATCCAAAACTGTCAGTTTACGTTCATTTTCAGTCCATTTGAATCAGTTTTTAAGCTATTTTGGATATTTTGGAGACGGTCTGAGTCATTTTGGACAACGCTACGCTAACATGAACAATGTTGAATCATTTTGTAAAGTTTACAGACACAGAAAGTTGTTTTTTTTCTGTATTGTTCACATTCGTTTGAAACTGTTGAGTCTAATTTCTTCATGTTTTTTGTAAAACAAATAAATTCAACAAGTTTTCTCTGCTTCTAACTGAGCTTGTTGTGTTTTCATAAACGGACTTCATATCGCAGTGGAAAAGAGAAAAAAAAGCAACGAGAGGAAAAAAACAAATTAAAACAGTGCAGAGGAGCTGCGAGCTGGAGTTCAGAGGGTTAAACTCAACCAGACAGCAACATGTAGGGCTTCTACTGAACACAGACGAAGCAGAGGAGGAGAAAACAGTGAGGGAGCCACAAATAAACCTTCAGTAGTCGTGAAATAAAATCAAAACAAAAAAGGAGGAAGGTGCAGTAGCGGATATCCACCAGCAGAGGGTAGAGTCGAGCACAGCCAGAGGGATAGCAGCCAGGAGAACTACATCATCTTCAGCCTGGAGAGGAAGAAGAACAGGAGGAGGAGGAGGAGGAAAAAGCAGAGAGGAGGAGGAAGAGGAGGCGAACAGGGGGAGCAAACAGAAGAGAGGAGGATGAGAGGAGGAGCTGAACCAGCAGCTAACCGGACCAGCAGCCGGGTGGAGTTTAGACACCGTCCATCCGTCTGTCGGGTCCGATGTGGTGAAGTCCACCCAGAGAGACATGCAGGAGGAAGCCTGAACCCAGACTGACGGACAGACAGACGGAGGATGCAGGGGGAGGGTTTGAGTGTTAGCGTCCCCTGGTGGCTGCAGCTGGAACTGCACCGGAAAGTCTGTGATGAAATATTCTCACATCTTTCTGAAAAACTTCAAATATTTTACCTCCAAACCTGACTGTGACTAACTCACCTGCTGAGATCAGACCTGTTTTGTTCTTTTTTATAAAATATTTTGATTAGAAAAGTTTTCATATTTACATGAATTTTAATTTATTTTGGGATTTATTGTTGTTATATTTCTACCTTTGTGTTGTTTTTATTCCACTGGTGAAGTCCTTTCTAACATCATTCTTATGATTATTATGTTACTGCTGCTTTTTAATAATGAAAATATGTAAATTAATGACGTTAATGAAGTGGCAGATTGTACACCGACAGTGAAATTAGCTGTTTAATGTCAAAAATTAATTTAACAAAGAAAACAAAAACTTCCGCTCAGTTCAGCGACTATTTTCTTCTTCTGATTATAAATCATAGAAATCCTGCTAAATCAGGTCAAACTCATCTTTTTATAATGAGTTTTTAATTCTATTTAAATTTTCAAAAAAATATATCATAATTTAATAAAAATCCCAAATATGTCCCAGAAAATGTATGCAGACGATCCCACTGTAAGAGCTTTATTTTAATTTTTATTTTATTTATTGTTTTTATTCTTGGATTTTTATGGAGCAGTGAGAGCGCCAAACTACAAAAATAAATCAATAAAAGAATAATAAAATAAAAGTGGAAATAAAAAGAAGAATAAACAAAATAAATAATGTGGCAAAATAAAGCGATATTAATCAACAATAAATCCATGAAAGAAAAGTCTAATAAAAGTAGAAATACAAAGACAAATAAATAAAATAACAAAAACTATATTTTTGTTAAATTTATTCTTTTTTCTTTTTAATGTTTAGTTTATTATTTTTTTTTAAATTTATTTTTGATTTTTTTCATTTTCATTAAATTTTATTTTATTTTTCTAAATTTATTTTAGCTCAGGAAATATCTGATATATAAGCTAATTTAACAGATTTCTGCATAAAAATCCAGATTTTATGCTACAAATCAGTGAATTCTGGGTTTCTGAGCGTCTGAAACTGCACTGACTCGTACTTTCCTGCTTTTATCTCCCTGTTCCACTCTTTTAATGCCTTATTTTATGTTTCTTTGATGCTTCTCTCGATGCGTTTTATGTTTAATGAACTCCTCCCGCTGACTCGTGCCCTACGATAAACCCTCCGAAGCTGCTTCGGTCGTCTCCGGTGAAGCTTCATCTCGTTTTCCGTCGCCAGTCGGGTGAATTAATCAGCTTGAGAGGCCGTGTTACGGATTAATTTGTTAACATCTGCAGACACCCCGGACTTTGTCTTAAAGGATATCCACCAGACCACACAGGAGTCAATGAAGGCCAACACTATGTCACACAAAACCCTACTGCTGGTGTTGTCGCCTCGGTCCTGTGGAGAGGAAACAGGTCAGACGGACGCACAGACAGACGGATGGACGGACGGCTGGATGAAGCGCTCACGACTTACGGCGTTGACTCGTAGGATTCCCTCCACGACGGAGAACATCAGGTAGAGGAGTCCCACGCCGACCACTCGGTGCAGCAGCGCCCCGAGTCTGGGCCTGCAGGGGGAGACAACGAGTCACCACAAATAAATAAACATTAGATTAAAAAGAACTCAAGTCTCTACACATATAGGAATCTGTGCAGTATTGTTGTTTCCATCCAGAGGACTCTGGACCATAAGAACTATGACTCGTGTATAATTGTGTTTTATTTCTATTTTTCTGCTGATGCTTCTAAAACGTTTGAACTATGACGAAGAGATTTTACTGTGTTTAGAAGATTCACAGGCGCTTCCTGTCGCCAAAATCAAATTATGAGGCTTCAAAAACGTACAAAACAAACTTGGTGAGAACATGGAGACTCCATTCAGAAAGATCCCGGGTGTCCTCACCGGGATGCCAACCCGCGACCTTCTAGCTGAGAGGCGACGGCGCTAACCACCGATCCACCGTGCAGCCCCTCATCAGGAAGACTAAAGACGTCGAAGCTACAAACGGGACTCACTTGACGATGCCGTATCCCAGACTGGCGATGATCACCAGCACCCTGGCCAGAGTCCTCTTCACGGCTGACAGCACCTCGGCGAACACCACCGCCCCCTGGACTGCAGGAGGACACATGACAACCCGTTACTACCGTCAGCGAGTCGGCGCGGGAAGACGTCCGCCGGCGTCGCCTACCCGACAAGCCGTTGTATCGGATGCTCTGGAACTCGGCGTAGTAGACGGCCTTCTCCAGCATGCCGAGGAAGATGACGCCGCCGATCCAGAACTGGATCCGGAGCAGGTCCCTCCAGTAGCAGGCCGACAGAACCAGCCACAGCACGGCCAGCAGGACGTACACGATGCACATGGCCATGTAGAACTGACAAACAAACGAGACGTGACGGCGATCACATCTTTACAATCTTTAAAATGTGCGGATTGTGAAACTTCTGCTTTGAGTGAAACATGAATTCAAGCTTCTTCATTTTGCTCAGGAAGCAGCTCAGCTTCTGTCTAGACGTGTCACTGTGTGTCCTCTTACCACCATCAGAGGCCACTCAGACGCCGAGATGTACTCGTGAGTTTTCTCGTTCATGCTGACGACGACTGCGGACACAAACAGAAAGTCATTTAGATGATCGTGGAGGCTTTGTTATTCTGTTCTCTCCGCTCGTTGGTTTCCTGGTTGCTGTGCCCGACTGTGTACTCACGCTGCAGACTCCACGGGTTGGTGTCGGGCCCTGCTTTCTTGTCTCGGTTCTCCTTGATGTGGAGGATGAACATGTAGGGTCCGTCCTCCCAGCTCTGGGCCACGGCGTCGAAGTGAGTATGAGCAGGAGGCTGAGCCAGAACACAGACAGACGAAGTTACGCCACAATAAGAAGGACTCACCCCCCATCAAGGTTGTTCTGTTTACTGCTTTTAAACATGACGTCACGGGCAATTTGTTTGTTTGTTTGGTGTTTTGTTTTACAAGAAAAAAAGGCCATGACGCTGCCACCGCCGTGCTTCATCATGACGCTGCCACC
>NW_007579433.1:44049-60161 GCF_000690725.1 Stegastes partitus | reverse complement strand
CCGTGCTTCATCATGACGCTGCCACCGCCGTGCTTCAGAGGAGTCGTCGGTGTCTTGGTGACCTCCATCACTCGTCTCCTTGTGACTCCTTATTCCTTCTTTTTTCTTAATGATGAATTTAACGTAACTCCATTCATTCCTTCACTTGGTAATTTTTTTTTTAAAAATAATTCTTGTCAAAAAAAAGCCAAATTAAATCGACCATAATTCGGTGTTTAAAAGCAATAAAAAGGGGAAACTTCCAACGAGGGTGAAAACTTTTTACAGGATCTGGATGTACAGCTAGACTCAACCTGTTTCAGTAAAAAGCAGCGTGATTTAATCTCACTGACCTTCTGAGCTTCTTCTTTCGTGTCACCTGAAGCAGCTTTCGTCACTGCTGCAGGACGCTGACGGACAGAAAGCAGGAAAATCACAATTTAACACCTAAAATCAACGACTTTAAATACCAAAGAACAGCATCAACCTCTCATTCAAAAAAATAAATAAATAAATGAAAAACTAATTGTAATAAAGAATAAATAAATTGAAGGAAAAAATCTGAGAAAATAAATAAAACTAAAAAAATATATATACAAAAATAAAAATACATATACACAATACATGAGCTAAAAATACACATAAATAAAAATCCATATTTTTTAAAGCAATTTGTACATGTATTATCCACAAAGAATATAAATAAAATAATTAAATAAAAATTAGCAAAAAATAATTTACACATCAATAATAAAATTTTAAATTATACAGAAAATAGAAAAATATCAGTGTAATAAATATATGAAATTTTAAATAAAAAATCAAAAGGATTTTTACATAAACAACATTAAATGAATAAAATAAATAGAAAAATACAATAAAAACAGAACATAAGTAAATTGATTTTTAAAAACCAATGTTATTAATATGGGAGTGAAATTATGAATAAAACTGAAGTGAATCGATAAAACAAATAAACAGATTTAACACCTGTTGTTTATGAATAAAATACTTGGTTCTATGGATGTCCTCATGACTAAACATGGCTTCAGCATTTAGTTATTTCTGCAGTAATCTGCATCGTCTGCTGCATCTATTACTGCATGTACTGCTGTCTGTACTGCTGTCTGTACTGCATCTATTACTGCATGTACTACTGTCTGTACTACTGTCTGTACTGCATCTATTACTGCATGTGCTACTGTGTTTGTGTTTCTGTTTTGTGTTCACACCGGCTTGTTGTCCGCCTCCCTCCTCTTCCTCCCTGAAGCTTTCTCCGTGACGGTCTGAAAACCAAACAGCAGATGTCAGGAGTGAAGGTTGGTCGAGTCTGAAGGTGAATACTTCGATACCGGACAAACCGGAATGTGTTGGCATCGCGGTGTAGAATCTAGAAATACCTGCAGTCGCGCCTAGAGCTGGATCTTCTGGATTTTTAGTTAAACTACGCGTCAGGTTCGTCTCAAGGCCACAAAGTGTGACGAGGACGCAGAAAGAGGAGCTTCCAGCAGATCCAAACCACTGAATGGTTCTGCTGGAGTCCAAATCTCTAGTTACTGCCGTTGAAAATAGGAAAAAAAGGCTCTAAATTGTCCAAAATTATTGTAAAAAACTTTTGAAATTATTTAAAAATTGTCAAATATGACTTAAATTGAGAAATGTATCCAAAATAACCCCTATCTTAAAAAAATGACATGAAAAAGTCCCACATGATTGAAAATGTCTTTAAAATGACCTGAAACGTGCCCAAAATTAGTAAAAAATTAACCAAAATGACAGAAGTGAACAACTATTGGTCCTTAAAACAGGGAAAAAAGTACAAAATGTTTAAACCAGGCTGGTGTTGTGTCTCCATAAAGTTCCTGTCAGTGTCTGTCTATGGATGGATCCACGGTTCTACTAGAACCCAGTCTCTGGTCACATTTCACCACCTGTTGAGGCTCTAACATCAGCAGAACCTGATGTTTAGATGAATTAAATTTTACTCAAATGACTCAAAATTAGTCTTAAATTAGATGAAACCAAACTTAGTCCAAAATGTGTCAACCTGGATCAAAACATTGTTCGGAACGACTTAAAGTTGAGAAACTTTGCTTATGACGTCTAAGAAATGAGTAAAAATGGTCTAAAATGACTCAAATTCATATTTATCTGCCACTGAAAATGGAAAACGTCCTACGATGAGGCTGGTGCTGATCCCAGAGAGAGCTGGAGGCTCCAGTTAGTAGATTAGACTGGAACCAGCTGCTAACAGGTGCTAACATGCTAACGTGTCACATGATGAAGCGGACAGGTGACGACTTCCTTTAGTTTGGACTTCAGGCTTCGTAGATCTGCACCAACAGCAGCTGTAGTCAGCAGGTTTGTTCAAAGTGCAGTCGCTTCATATCACAATGAAAAATGTGGGAAATATAATTAAAGCATAAAACATCCTGATCATAAACTAAATATAAAAGTAGGTCAGCTTTGTGCCTGATTTTGAGTTTGGAATAAGATTTACCGTAAATTCCAGACTACTGATCACACCTGAATAAAAGTAGGAGCTTATAGTCCGGAACTTACGGTAATTTTCATTTAACTCATTTTAACGTTTTTTTTACTTCAGTGTTTTTGTACATTCGACACTTTTGCACATTTTTTTGTATGTTTTACAGGTTATTGTGCATTTTGTGCTTCAGTACAGTTTTCTCATTTTTGGTTGACTTTACCAGATGTTTCCGCTTCATTGAGGTTCTATTTTATTCTATACGTTCGTCTGCAGAGTGAATTTAAGTAAAAACAGCTGCTTTATTCTAATTATTCGATAACAAAACCTTCTCAGACGTCCCAAAAACCACCAGCCAGCCTTCTTCTCCATTTAACGCTCCAGAAGAAGTGCAGAGAGTACACCTGCTGAGTGTTGAAGACCAGAAACCTCCACCCAGGCTCATGTTTATCACTACGTCCATGAATTCAGACGCTGCGGCTCACCTTCTGCTTCTGCTTCTGCTGCTGCTGCTGCTGCTTCTGCTGCTGCTGCTGCTGCTGCTGCTGAGGAGAAGGAGGAGGAGCAGGAGGTTCGGTGAGCCGGGTCTTCCCGTCGAACGTGTCCAGGTTGAACTGAGACCAGAAACAAAACATGTTAGCACACGTCAGCGCCAGCAGGTTTCGTCGTGTCTTGGCCTGTGGGGGTGTGTTCTGGTCACCAGGTGGGGGTCCATGACCTGCTGGCAGGAGGCGGGCGGGTACCGGTGGTAGACGAAGAAACCGCTGCCTCGGCCCGGCTTCACGTCCGACGAGTTGAAGTAGCTGTCCACCTGCAGAGACTGAAGAGACACAAACGGTTCTGAAGTGGGACTCAAAACCGAGTAAAAGATTTCAGCTGAATATTGAGGATTTTTTGCTCTCAGACGTGGGAATAATAAACCTGAAATAAACCCGTGAAGCCATGTTCAGAGTTCAGCATCTACAGAAATAAAACTCCCACAGTCTGGAAACGTGGTGAGGACTCAGAACAGCTTCCATCAGATCAGAACCATTAAATGGATCCAACAGAGGACGTATTTACAATTACAGGTCACTGAAAATGGGGGGAAAAAATTCACAATTCCCAAACGAGGACGGTATTTCACGAGGACACATTTCAGCTCTACGTTTAACTGGACGGCGTTGTGGGAGCCGTAGACTGAGGAGCCGTGAGAGCGCCACATTACAAAAATAAATCAGTGAAAGAACAATAAAATAAAATAAAAGAAGAAGAAATAAAATGAAAACTACATAATGTGGCAACATAAAGCAATATTAATCAAAAATGAATCCATAAAAGGAAAGGCTGATAAAAGTGGAAATATAAAGACAAATAATTAAAATAATAAAAATAATTTTTTTTTTTTTTAATTTTTAATTTAATTTTTTTTTTTTACATTATTATTTTTTTAAATTATTTTTTTCAGTTTTATTTTATTTTATTTTGTTTTAAAAACAAAGGCACAATGACATTCCTACTGCGCATATTTCCTTTGCTTTTAAAGCAATATTAGAAAAAATAAAACTATAAAAAGAAAAAATTAAAATGAAAAAATAACAAAAACATAAATAAATTAAATTAAATTAAAATTTTAAATAAATTTTAAAAAAACAAATAAAAAACAAAATAAACTATTTGTCTTTATGTTTCTACTTTTATCAGCCTTTTTCTTTACGGGTTCATTTTTGATTAATATTGCTTTATTTTGCCACAATATTTATTTTTTATTTTATTTCTTCTTCTTTTTGTTTCCAGTTTTGTTTTTATTATTCTTTTATTAATTTATTTTTGTAATTTGGCGCTCTCACTGCTGCATAATATACGGCAAAAAAAAAAGAAAAGGGAGGGGGGGTAAAAAAGCTAAAAACTTGAAATACTATTTTGGTTAAACATCTAGACATAATTTCTCTAGTTAAAAGCTAAGGGTAAAATCTAACGTTAAACATATAAATACTGATTTAAGATACAGTTTAGTTGATAATTTAAAATCATTGTTTCATTGGCTAAAGATAAGCTCCTCCCCTTATCAGGACGCCTGTGACGTTGTTCTTCTGTTTGAGCTACAGATGTGGGAGATGTTCTACCTGTGGACAACGTGTAGCGTTCAGTTCTGATGGAGATAAATGGACTTATACAAATTACTTTGTCTTCAGCAGGGAGCCTCGATCCAGGCTTAAAGGTAAAACACAGCTAGAGGGGTGAAGTCGGAGCAAAACACTCACGTCCAGGTTGAACACTTCGTCGTAGCAGTGCGAGTTCCTCAGATACCACGAGAAGCTCAGGCTCACCGGAGACAACGACGTGTTGCAGATCTGCTCCGAAACTGCACAAAGACAAACCCCACAAGAAGAAGAAGGTTTGAATCCAGCGTTCGTGTTGCAGCCGGACAAAGGTTTTCAGAATAAATCAGCTCACGTTTCAGATGGATGACGCTGCCATTGAACAGAGTCTTAGTGAAGATGAAGTAGCTCTGCTTCTTCAGAACCTCCTGAAAGAAACAAACAAACACCATCAGAGCTTAGCTTTAGCTGAGTAGCATCCAGATTCATTGACTGGAGTCTTAAGCTGTGGAACTGTTGATGCTAAATCTGGTCGGTATAGCAACACATCATCTGCATAGAGTGATAATTTAGGTTCCTCATTATTTATCATAACTGCTTTTATCATCCAGCTGCTTCTACACTTTTGGGGTTCCTACCACTGATGTCCATAGCCTCTGTTTTATCCATATTCATCCAGATTCACTGACTGGAGTCTTAAGATGTGGTACTGTTGATGCTAAATCTGGTAGGTATAGCAACACATCGTCTGCATAGAGTGATAATTTAGTTCCTCGTTAACTCTCCGATGACGTGCTGATAAAAACGTGCACTGAAACAATTTCAGACAATAAATGATGAAAACTCAACTCCAGACCTGCCGTTTCAGCGGCTTTTAGTTGATTTTTAATTTATTTTTTCCTATTATTTGTCTATTAAATTACACATTTTAGTTTGTTTTGTGTCACTTCACTTTTCTGTCATTGCCGTGTTTTGCTCTTCTGAATTTTTCAACTTCAGTTCTTGCAAATGTATTATATTTATGACAAACATTTCTGATAAAGTCTCCGTTTATACGCATTCCGAACATTTACGAGCATTTGTTTTTATAGCTTTTCTCTGACATGTTATTTAAAGCGCTTACTTGCATTACATTTTTGTCACTGTAATTTAACAAATTCATGTTTTGTTTTGTTTTTTTTGTCTCAGTTCAGCTGGTGCTCATTTTACCATTTAATTGCATGCTCTTATTTTGGAAGCAACACAACAATCGAGGCCACTTCCTGCTTGTCTCAAGACACATTTCATGGAAGCAGGTGTTTCTGTGGTCGGATGAAACATGACTAAAGGTGATTTTAGGACAGATTTTATTACTTATTTGGGGTTTTACTGTATTATGAGGGAACTTTTCACCGTTAAACCAACACATCTCATTTTTCTGACCTACTTTGGGTCTCTTTGTGCTGTCTGAATTGTTCTTGATATTTTTTTCTTCTTCCTGCCAACCCTGAAACCACAGACTTCCCTCCACACTACACGACCCAGTTCCACCTTCACTGTTGTTGATACAAAGCGCGTCCTCGTGTGTCTTCATTATCTGATATCGGGTTCAGGCTTCTCCGACAGAATCTCTGCACAAGAAACATGAGCAGCGAAGGAGCGGCAGGAAACATTTAAACCGATATCAGGAGAATCTCAGCCATCTGGTTTGGAGGGTCTGCTGAAGCCCTCGCACCTAAAGATAAGCAGCGCTTCCTCATTAAACCTCCGTCCTTATCGCCTCTCATTGACTTGCTGTTTGCACACAAACGCAGCCCTGAAGACAAACACAGGACGAGAAGCGAAGCAACAGCCGAGCTTCCTGCTCGACCACAAGAGTCTCTAACCTGAACATAGGAAGTGAGTTTCACCAGAGTCCACCAATAAAACACAACAAAGCCGAGTGCACGGCCAGCGTAGCACCTTAAAGTAATCAGATTACTGCTGAGTTAGACAGAAGGGTATTTGCTCTTATGTTAAATGTACAGTTTCATGTAGCAGATGTTTTAATCCAAAGCGATGTACATTTTTAAGATGAGATCACATTCGTACACCGATGGCCTCAGAGCTGCCATGCAAGCTGCTGCTGCCACTGGGGGCAACTGTTTGGGTTCAGAGTCTTGCCCAAGGACACTTGATCTGTGGAGGGGCGGGAATCGAACCAGCAACCTTATGATCACAGGACAAGCTGCTCCACCACCTGAGCCACAGCCGCCCTTAAAAAACAAACTGTCTTTAATTTCCTGTATTTAAAAAACCTTCTGCCCTCATGCTGCTCCACATCATGATGCTGCCACCTCCGTGCTTCACCGTCAGGACCATACATCCTGGTCAGGTTCACACCAAACATCTGGACTCCATCTGAACCCAACACATTGATCTTGGTCTGACTAAAGAATGTGCTTCTAACATTCTTTAGGTTTCCGAAGTTGTGGTTGTTTTGCTTCTATTTGTGGTCATTTTTGTCTTTTTATGGTCATTTGGAGTTAATTTGTGGTAATTTTGGCGTCTCTTTGTTGTCATTTTGCATCTTTTTGTGGCAGATTTGCAGGCATATTGCTTTTTGGTTTATCCTCAGACATTCATCTAGATACGTCCTCAACACCTTCTTCCCTCATGCAGCCCCAGACCATGATGCTGCCACCTCCGTGCTTCACTGTCAGGACCATGCATCCACCGTGGTGGTCCTGTTCAGGTTCACACCATCTGAGCCCAACACATTGATCTCCATCTGACCATCAGGCTTCATATCATGCAGTTTAGTCTCATTGTGCCGTTTTTTGGCAGAACAGCAGCCGAGGCTGTTTTGTTGGACGCCGACCGTAAAGGTTTCATGTGACGTGTCTGAGCTTCACACAAACTCTGATTTCTAACAATAACCCTCGTGACATATCTGGAAACCTGCCGGTCCAGTTTTCAGAGCTGAACCGTGACCCACTAACCCTGACCCTGACATCATCACAGCTAGATTCACTTTGGATCCTGAATCTTTGACATTCTGAGGATTTTGGTTTATTCTGTTTTCCAGAAGCACCAACACTGGACTGTCCAGAGCAGATATAACGCAGCTACTGACACGTGATGCGACTTTAACTGATCTAGATGATACCAGGGGTTCTGCTGGCCACTACACTTTCACTTTTACTACAAGTAGAGATCCTAACCAGCTGAGCTTAATTACAGACCTACAGGACTCCACATTAACACTGTTTTAATGGTCGTTTCCATGAACCTGCAGGTTCTGATGAACGACAACACATCAGAAACACTTGAACACATCCAGACAACACGTGGAGGACTCGTCTCTAACTCCGACCTGAGCCCAGCCTCCCTCTGCTCGGCTAACGGCGGCTAACGCTGCCGCTCTCTGACGCAGCTCGCGTTGCGCCACATTAGCGGACTTCCGGGTCCTCCGAGGCTCAACGGCCGCAATAAAAGCCGCATTCTACGAGCGCGTCTTCGGCCCGAGAGCCGCTGAAGTCGCCCCGCTGCCCGCCCGCCTGCTCACCGCCACAGCAGCCCGTCCCCGCTAACTCACGCTGTCCAGCTTCAAGGTCCACTTCCCCGGTTCCGACACCGGCACCACCGGAGCCCACAGAGCCGCCAGCACCAGCAGCAGCAGCGCCGAGGACCAGAGTCCCGGACCGGACCGAGCCGGACCCGCGGAGCCCGCCATTAGAGCCACCAGGAAGGAGAAGAAGAAGAAGAAGCGGAGCCAGCGAGACAACTCACAACAAGCGGCGCACTTCCTGCTTCCGGGTGACGTCACACGGCGAGGCGTGCCGCGTTCAGGGGCCGTGGGACGTTTAGCACCACCATTAAAATGTAGCTTTATTTGCTGTTTGTCAGCACATACAATGAATTTTATTCTCTTTTTTTATTCATTTGCTCTCGAACTACTTACACACTAAAAAAAACACCTTTTATCGCTGGGCAACATTGAATTAATGTTGAGTGTGGCCAATATTTCCTGCAAAAAATCCAGTCTCTGGTCACATTTCACCACCTGTTGAGGCTCTAACATCAGCAGAACCTGATGTGGTGAAGTTGGACCAGACAGGTTCTGGTTTTTACATGTTTTGACTTGAAATGTGTCCAAAATGACTAAAAATTGGTCCTGAATGACTTGAAATCAGTCAAGAATTACAAAAAAAAAAAAAAAATCCAAAATGAGTGCAAATTATCCAAAATGACAGCAACTACAACTTATCTTCATTTGACAACGAAGAAAGGTGCAAAATTTATTCATGATATTTGTCTGAAATTAGTTTAAAAATAAAAATTAAATATTAAAAAAAACATTTGTCAGAAATGACTTGGTCACTTTAATTTGTCTTTGTTCTGATGATTTTATTCTCATTTATGAGCTCAGATTGTCCCATTAAAGTCCCCTTTAGGTAGATTTATTTATTTTTTGTTCACCTTATATTCATGCTTTTATGTTTAGAGTTTTCCGTCGGTGCATCAATCCATAAAATGCTGATATTCTTGTTGTGTGATGCATCATTTTAAATATATTTCAAAGACATTTCTGCCGGATTCGTGTGATTCTAAAAGGACGCTGCTGTTCTGCAAATCTGAATAACATCCAACATAATAAACACTCATAGTTTCTATAAAAAGTGTTCACAATCTTGGAAGTTTTCTCCTTTTATTGCCTTTAAATATTGAATTAAGGTCAATTTAATTTGGCTTATTGAACAAAATAAATATAAGACGTAAAATAAATGATCCCAAGAAACAGAAGAGCGACGGAGGCCACCTGTGAGTCTCCCTAAAAATAATCATGTGAAGTTCCTCCACAAAAACGTTCTATTATCAATAAAAAATACCCTTTTTGTACTCACAGTTTTGTATTTTACTCTGTTGATTAAATACGATGCGTAGAACAATTGAAATGAACAGCTGATCAGTAATATGTGTGTAATGAGTTGTAGCTTCGAACTCATGATCACAGAACAACAATCTTGTTTCTTTAATGTATTTTTATTCAAGATATTTAATTACTCCTGAATTTAATTTAACATTTCACCGTAACATCTCGTGTAGTTTCTCAGCGTCACCACCAGAGGGCAGGAAACATTTACATTATTTACAGAACAAACAGGTGCTAAAGTAAAATAATAATAATAATAATAATAATAACAATAACTTTGATATTCCTAATAAACTGACTTTACTTGAACGTGTTGCAGTGCTGCAGTTCATTTGTGTGACCACCAGAGGGCAGTGAGCTACGCTCTTTAATCTCAGATGATTAGAATAATTAGCGGTCGTCTGGATTTACAGGAATGTTGTGGTTGTTTGTTTTGCTCTGCAGAGAGCAACGAGGAAACAACAACAGCTTTGAGTTCTCCAACGGATCGGCTGCAGCTCAAAGAAACTCGAACCGGCCGTGAAGAGACACGAAAGGAGGCAGCAACGGTTTCAGATCACCTGTTCAGGTAGAAGCTTTAAGAAAAGAAGCAAAACCTGAGCAGCATCAATATTTACGGGCACATTTCTGTTACTAAACACAGTGTTTTCTGTCTTCAGTGTTTTTCTGCAGATTAAATGACCAAACAAAGGCGCGTTTACGGTTTAATTTGAGACGATAAACCGTCAGGTATGGATTCCAGACAGTCCAGAATCCACTTCGTCGTGTCAGAACTGGAACAGGAACACATCTAAGACCCGCCCTTTAAAACCAGAAAGTCCAGGAGCATGTTTGAAATGTTTCAGGTGGATCCGAAGCTGCTTGTTGTTCTGATTCAACTCCACAGCTTCACTGAGGTTTTAGTTATTATCACTGTCAGCAGCAGTAAACTGACGTAATGTCAACCCAGAGCTGTTTAATTAAAGTCATTTATTAAAGTCGTTTATTAAAGTCGTTTATTAAAAACATGGAGGTTGGATGTTACCACTGGGTGGGGGTTCTGTCTCTTGGGTGGGACACACAGTGTTTCAGGGTTTCAGCTTTTTCACTGTTCTTTATTTTTGTTTTTATTGTTTTTGGACTATTTTCAGACATTTATCAGTGAAATGATGAGTTCAATGAAAATAATGATTGGTTCCATTCAGGACTCAACTCTGTCTGCACACAGATATAGAAACATAGATACAATATATAGACATGGAGATATAATGTATAGACGTGTAGATATATAGACATATAGATACAATAGACAGGAACATAAACACGTTATTTACATGTTTAGATACAATAAATACTGTTGATACAAGATAGAAACATAAAGATACAATGTATAGACATATAGGTATAAAAATAGACATATAAATACAATATATAGACATAATATATAGATACAATATTTAAGACATTAAAACATCTATATATATACTGTTGCTCATAAAGTTGAAATAAAATATTTGCCCCTCTTCTCATGACATGATGATAAGATGATTTGTTCTTGGTCGATAAAGTGTGTATCTTTTTAAAACTTTATTGACATCACAGTAAACATACAACACACACCACAGGACAAACTAAACCAGTTAACTTTTACAAACTGTGTGTTCAGGATTACACTAAACTGGAGGGACTGACCAGCAGGATGAAGGGTTGTGTTGTGGTCATAAAACAGGAAACAGGTGTTTGAGGGGACTCCATGCATCAGAGTGTCCAGTATCACTCTTTATATGTCACTAACACTGAGTCTGGCCCCCTGACATGGATCACTGTGTTCAGACATGGAGGCGTTCTGTCCACCAGCTGGTTGATGGAGTCAGTGTTCAGGACGTCCCACTCATCAGTCACATCCTGAAGAACTCAGAACTGGTTCCACCTGCCAACTGGGACTCAGTGTCCATGTTCTCCCCGTGCAGCGTGGGTTCTCTCCGGGTTCTCCGGCTTCCTCCCACAGTCCAGAAACATGCTGAGGTTAATTGGTGATTGTAAATTGTCCGTAGGTGTGAATGTGAGTGTGCTTGGTTGTCTGTCTCTAAGTGTAGCCCTGTGATAGACTGGTTACCTGTCCAGGTGAACCTGCCTTCATCCTGAGTCAGCTGGGATAGGCTCCGCCCCCCATGACCCTGGTGAGGATGAAGGTGTAGAGATGATGGATGGATGGGAAATGCAAAAAAAATAAAATAAAATAAGTAAAAAATTACAACGCGATGTGTGAACTTTCCTGTCGGTCCCTGAACGCACCACGAGACTTATTTGTGCGCGTTTCCTTGCAGGGAACCTGGAGGGCTTTAGGACCTGGTCGTGTGTGTGTGTGTGTGTGTGTGTGTGTGTGTGTGTGTGTGTGTGTGTGTGTCTGGGTGGAGCAGCTGATGCTGATGATTCATTGTGCAGGAACTCCTGCTGGACTGGTTCCGTCAGAGGGAGCGTCCCGGTTCAAGACTCCGCTCCGGTGCGTCTCAGCTCCAGTCCGCTGAAGCTCCGCGTCCCTCCGTCTGTGTCTGTCTGCAGCTGAAGCTCCGCTCAGTAAGTACCGCCGAACTTTTCCTCCGTCCTGTTTAGTTCTGAAACCACCTGAAAGATTCCAGCGGAGCTAAACCAAAACCCGAACCGTGAACCGCGCAGTGAAGTAAACAAGGTGTGGGCCAGGAAAGAGCTGAGAGGAGCAGAACCAGAGAGGAGCAGAACCAGAGAGGAGCGGAACCAGTGAAGGTGGAGTCACTGGTGCTGGTGACTGACTGGAGTGAAGAGAGACAGAGTTGAACCAGAAGAGTCACCTGGTGGCTCCTGAAACGGACTTTAATCTGAGTTCTGCACATGTTCGGTCGTTTTTACTGGTTCATAAAAGTGTTGCAGCGTTTTGATCATGTTTGTTCTACTCAACATGGAAAGTTTAAACTATTATCAACCATTTCTCTTTTTTTTTTCTTTCCGTGGCAACACGACACTGAAAAGACTTTAAAACGGAGAGAAACCACCTGTTGACAGTTTAAAATGTATTTTAAATATAAATTCTGCTCCTATTTATTCATTTCTACTGATTCATGAGAGTGTTTGCAGCATTTAAATACAGTTTCCTGCTTTAAATGCAGGAAAAACATCAAATAAACATTTTATTCTTGCAGTTAAACGCTGAAAGAACAAATGATGAGGTATTTAATGTATGCATATCTGATTTTTACATCATTTACATTTTTTTCTTTTATTTTTTCCTTCAACATGTGATTTAATGCATTTTTTACTGTGATTGTTTTAATTATCTATTATTTGTAATTTAACAAAACAGGAGAAATTCTGTCAGAAACCAGTTTGACAAAGTCTGAGTGATTTAAAAAAAATACATAAATTAAAAGTAATTATTCTTGAAAATAATGACAAATATGTGTAAAATAACAATATTGTTCCTGATTTAAATTCAGCAAGTATATATATATATAGTTAAATATAAAGGAACAAATTGTCATTGATTAAAATATAGTTGGTTGATTTTATTTCTTTGATTATTTACAGTTTTGGTCTGTTTTTTATTTGTTTTACAGCCAAAATGTAAACTGGTGTTTTTTTTCCTGCAATTTTCTCAAAATATATTAACTGTAAAATTTTAAATATTATTTAGTTGTTTTTTTTCTTTCAAATCATTTCTTAATATAGATTTTGGATTGTCGCGTTTTTATTTTATTTACAGTTACTGTGTAATCTGCAGATTTGTTTCCGGGCGTGTTCGTGTTTATCTGACTGAGCATCAACCCACCAACCACCACTGATCATCTCCTCTTTGTCTCCAACAGACGGCAACATGCTGGGTTTCCTGAACACCATCATAAAGGTCGCGAGGTGAGTGCTCGCTCAGAGCCACGCTAGCAGTTTCCCTCCGCTCCCAGTGTTTGTGCTAAGCTAGGCTAACCGTCCCACTGTTCTTCCCTCCGACAGCAACATCGATCCTTCTCAGTTCATCCCCTCCGACCCGGTAAGTAAGAAACCGCCTCACGTACCCACCAAACACATAGAACCAGCTGCTCTGTTGTTATTATTATTATTGTTGTTGTTGTTGTTGTTGTTATTATAATGAACCTCTTCAGACATTTTTTTTCTCTTTGAGTCGATTCCAAGCTGCAAAAATGAACTTTAAAAAAAACAAAACAAACATTTAGCTATTTTACAGATTTTCAGTGTTTTGTTAAATTGTAATAAAAAATAAATTAATAAAAAACTGTTTAATTAAGAAGCTGTATGTTAGAAATGTAAATGCACTTAAAGTCATAAAATCACACAATTTTACTGCTTTTAAATGAGTTAAAATGCTCTAATCTCTGTTATTTTTAGCATTTGTTTACATCACATTTTACATTTTTTATTTGTGGCACAGATTATTTATTTATTTATTTATTTATTTTACAGGATTTGTTTTTATTTGTGTGGATCATACAGGGTTAAAAAAAAAAAGAAAAGAACAAAATCCAGCTCAGAATAACATCGTTTCTGTATTTTGGTTTTACATTTACCTTCATCTAACCAATAAAAACACAGAAATACGTTTAAATCTACATCTCAGGACGTCTCACGAATCAGACGCTGATCCTGTTTTTATAGAAAAAACTTAATAAGCAGCGTTTTTACTGAGACTCAGCTCAGGAGAAGTGAGGCTCCAGAACCCAGAACCAGCCTGTAAACCTGTTTTCAGATGAGTTCTGGGCTTTAATTCGCCTCCATTTGTGTGTTTTTATAAGTTTTCTGTGTATAAATCTGAACGTAGTGGATTCATGGGAGTCAGAGACGGCGTGTTTCTGCAGCCTGAACCGGGTCTGAAGCCTTAACGGACCCTCTGAGCGCCACACTGAGGGTTCTGTGTCTCCGGCTCACACAAGCTTCTTGTGTTCGTTGATTTTTACATTTTTTTTTTGCAGCCTGCTCCTCGCCGGCCGCTGAACTTCGCCGAGGCTCACGAGAATGACGAGGAGAAGCAGTTCCGGAGGGTTTTCCAGCAGCTGGCCGGAGACGTGAGTCCACATTCCTGCACCTTTAATCACAGCTAGAGGAGGTTCTGGTCGTCTTCACCAGGTCCAGTCCAGCAGGGCGGGCCGGTCCAAGTGGTCCAAACGTGGGGGTGTTTAAAACAATGAAACATTCCTGCTCTGTCAAAAGTAAAGAAATCCACTGATTGGATCCATATTCACAAGATAGAAACAGTTTCAGGTCATTTAATTTAATTCTGGTTCAACGAGTTTTTACACATTATTCAGATCAGATAAAAGGTTCTGAGCCACGACCACCAAGACGACATTTAGTTTGAACAAATGAAAGGAAAAAAAATATTTAAAGAAAAGAAAAAAGAATAAAAATAATGATATGATCAAACCATGATATTAACGAGTCTGAAAGAGGAGAGGGGAGAAGTTTAATTAACAGCCCTGATGCACATTTATGTCAGAAATGTGACTTTATTTATTTTTTAATACAATCGTCTGGCGACCCCCTGAAATGATCTTGGGACCCCCATGGGGGCCTCGACCCCCAGTTTGAGAACCACTGGTCTAGATGTTATTCTGTGTGTCAGATACTTTTCTAAAACCACTTTTAAATCTACAAACATTTATAAATATACATATTTTGTAGGTTTTTAACGTCTTTAGTCGTGTTCATGTCGCAGCGACGTCAGAAACAAACTTTATAAAAACTCTGGTCGAGTCAGCACCTCGTCTGTAAACAGTTTGTTTACTCAGGAGGTTCTGGACTTGGGTGTTTGTCAGAGTGCAGGTTGATAAAATTTTGGGTTCTGGTGCCGCTCAGAGCGACGCTTCTGAACCAGGAACCATCTGCAGCTGGTTTCCAGTCGCAGCTTCTCGTGACTTCGGGTCTCAGAGGGAACCACAGAACCACAGAACCTCTGTCATTAGTGGTGTCGACATCGTTGGTGGGTTTGGGTCACTGTGGGAGCGGGTCGGACACGAAGGGAGAGTTCAGGACGGGTAGAAGCAGACAGACGAAGGTTCTGTGGTTAGCGTCTCCTGTAGACTGAAGGCTTCTTCACGGGCCTGTCAGGAGACCTGGTTCTGAACCAGTTTCATCTGATGTGGGTTTAAATCCGGATTCTTTCAAAGCAGCAGATTCTGTATGTCTGGACTCTTTAGTTTAGGAGGTTTGGTTCTGATCCACTCTATGACGCGACGCCTCGGTTCTTCTCCACCCGACACACGTTCTGCTGCTGCTCCCTGTTTCTGGACTTTCTGGTTCCTCTGAACAAACCGACAGCAGCTGAAGTTTGCTCACGACGACGGTTCAGCTGCTCGGCGGGTTTTAAAGGTCCGACGCCGCTCCCGCCTCACCTGCCGCTCTGGGCGACGCCCTCTTTGTTCTCCTCCTGCTTCACGCCCGTCCTCTGGTATTTACGGGAGGATTTCACAACGAAGGCAGAAGAAGGTTCAGAACGTCGTCGCTGCAGGATTTAACGTCTCCAACCAGTCGGTCGACCTGAAGACGCTTCAGAGACACTTTTACTCACATTGGATCAAAACTAAACGTTTAAAGTCACAACTGAGTTTATACTGATCAGTACATAAAACGAGGGAGGCCACCGAGACTCCTGTGACTCGTCTGAAGGAGGGACTAGAAGGAGACTAGTGAAGGAGGGACTAGAAGGAGACTA
>NW_007579433.1:41114-42119 GCF_000690725.1 Stegastes partitus | reverse complement strand
CAGAAAACATTTTTTTTAATTATAGAGAAAATTCCAAACATTGCATTTATTAGATGTGTCTTTTAAAATTTCTTTTTTCTTTAGAAAAAATAAAAATAAAAAATATTTTTATGGTTATTTGCAGTTACAGGTTTTTAACGTTATTTTTAATTTTACTGATGATTTTATAGATTTCAAAAACACAGAAAAAAGGCAGAAAATAAATAAAATTACAGATTTTTGCTGCATGTAAGAAGAAAAAGTGAAAGAAATGAAAATTAGTGTTTCACAAACAGGAGACGTCGAAGCCACAAAATGCTCAGACTTCCTGTGATGGATCATGTGACGACGGACGAACACAGTCGTCTTTAGAGAAACTAAAACCCTCCAGTGTCTGAATGCTGGTGTTAAAATAGAAATGAGTGAAGAACCAGAGGAACGTGTTGCCTCACAGCGTTTGGCAGCGAACTGCTTCAATCATGATGTTTGTGCAGCCGTGAGTCAGAGGCTGGAAAAATATCGAAGGAAGAAAAGGAAGCAGCCGTGAGTCACGCTGAGCTGCTTCCTCTGTGGAGAACTGAGCTCTGTTGATGTTTGTGTGTCTCCAGGACATGGAGGTGAGCCCCACTGAGCTGATGAACATCCTCAACAAGATCATCTCCAAACGTGAGTCTGCTCAGAACAAACTGCTTCCTGGTTTGATCGGTTCATGTTCTGCTAACGTGGTGGACCTCTCTCTGCAGATGGAAGCCTGAAGACCGACGGCTTCAGCATCGAGTCCTGCAGGAGCATGGTGGCTGTCATGGACGTATCCTTCCACAACAAGTAGCTGAATTGTTGTCAATGTAATTTGTGGTTTCTGTGGAGCTTTGGCTGTTTGCTTCGGCTCATTGATGGAAACCAAGTGTTCTCCACGTCTCAGTTCTCCTGCAGACTGCATCAGGTTGTCCTCCAGGATTTCTCTACACTCTGCTGCATTCATTCACCCTCTACCTTCACAAGCCTTCCAGGCTGCTGCTGAGAAGA
>NW_007579433.1:32429-40569 GCF_000690725.1 Stegastes partitus | reverse complement strand
CCGTGCTTCATATCTCTCTAGTCTCCTTCTTGTACCTCCTTCAGAGGAGTCTTGGTGACCTCCGTCACTCGTCTCCACCTTCATCATTCAAGAATGAGGAAATGGGTCCATCTTCTCTTTCTCTTAGTGTCTATTCACATTTAAAATTTATGGTTTAAAAACAAAGTTTGTCTCACTGAGTTAGACCTTTGACTCGGCCTCCTTCAGAGCGACAGCACCGGCAAACTGGGCTTCCACGAGTTCAAGTATCTGTGGAACAACATCAAGAGATGGCAGGTGGGCTCACTGCATTCAGTCGTTTAGGGGTTAACTTAGTTTTTTAGTCATTCTGGACCGTTGGTTCTGTCACTTTGAATGTTGTTTTAAAATGTACTTAGACCGGGTTTATTTTATTTTATTTAATTTTGACGTTTTTTTGGACGTATTTTGTTTTTTTTTCTGGAGTCGGTCTGGACGAGTTGCAGGTTCATGTTGATCATTTTTTAATCCTTTTGGACTCTTTTTAAGTTTTGAGTCCTTTCCATTCATCAGGTTCAAACACCGTCTGATTCATTTTGGACGTGTTTTCAGTCCTTGTGAGACATTTTTTAGTGAATTTGGCAAAAGTAATTTCGGAGCATTTTCTTTTCCTTTTGAACATATTTGTGAAGTTTGAAGTTACTTTTGATCATTTGAGATTAATTTGGACAAGTTTGACTAAGTTTTTAAAAAATGTTTTCTACAACTTTTGTCATTTCTAACGATGTTCAAGTCATTTTGGACAATTTAGAATTTGGTTTGGACGTGCTTCAGGTTTAGTTTAGTTAATCCAGACTCAGTTTGATCAGTTTTGACGTGTTTAAAGTTTCCAAGTCGTTTTCAGGTTTCGAGTGATTTTTTAGTCATTTTTGTCCAATTAGACGCGTTTTTTTAAACTAATTTTTAATCATTGTGGGACATTTTCGAGTCCCTCTGACTCTGAACGTGTCCTTGGTGTGCTTGCCTGCAGGGCGTCTACATGTCCCAGGACGCCGACCAATCAGGCGTGATCTGCTCTCGGGAGCTGCCGCGAGCCTTCAAGGCTGCAGGTGAGAGAAGTTGTGAGCGGTAGGAACCGTCCAGGTGGGTTCCATCCCGCTGACTGTGCGTCTCTGTGCAGGTTTCCCGCTGAACGATCAGCTCTACAAGCTGATTATCCGTCGCTATAGCGATGAGCACGGCGACATGGACTTTGACAACTTCATCGGCTGCCTGGTGCGACTGGACGCCATGTGCAGTGAGTGTCTCCTTCATCACTTCCTGTTCACGTTTGACCCGTGTTGACCTCTGACAGCAGCCTGACTGTAGAACAACCAGCAGCTCTGTTGTTGGCGTCCTCTCTGTTAACGCTGAATGTTTGAGTAAATATCGACCCGTCAGCTTCACTAAATGTGTCTCGTGTGCGTCCTCAGGAGCGTTCAAGACTCTGGATTCAGACAACAGCGGCTCCATCGAGCTCGACATCAAGGAGGTAAAACACACTTTGCTCTCTTTTCTCTCTGGAGGTTGAGTGAAGGTTAAACTCTCTCTGCTGACGTTTTCTATCCAGTACTTTCATTTCTGCAGCTGAAAGCAAAAGCGCAGGTTGAGTTTTTCACTCCAGAATACAAACGGGAATATTTATGTTTGTCTGCAGGTGCTTTACAGATTCGTGTTAGACTACAGAACATAGCTCGTAAAATCGGTGAAAAAGAGATAAATGTGCACGTCTCATAGTGGTGGCAGCGTTGTGATGTAAAAAACAAAAAGAGACAAAACTACAAAAATCTGTATTTTAATAAATGAAAATAATTCCTTTAGAAGAATTTGAATATTAGGATGGAGAGCAAAGATTTTTTTAAACCCAGTTTTGTGAAGTTACAGATAAAAATCACATTAATTCACATGTTAACCATTTTTTTTAAAAATTATAAAAACAGGCTAAAATTATAAATAATCTCCACATCAAAAAGCTGCATTTACAAAAATATTATAAAAATAAAAACAGAAATAAAACCACACTATTTTTCTTGTGTTTTAAGAAGTGAACGACATTTTTTAGATATTTGCTGTAATTTGACAGGTTTCAGGTTTTTTTGCACATTGCAGCCACATTTCTTTAATTTTTTTAATACAGTTTTTTTTTACAGTGCAGAGGAAGCGTCCTGCTGCTTTCTGTAACTCAGCTTGTCTGCTCGTGTCTTCCAGTGGCTGCAGCTCACCATGTATTCGTGAAGACGGACGCTGCTGCACAGAAGAACCTCACCTCAACCCGCTTCGCTTCTGCTTTCGGATGTTTGGTTCTGTCTGAAAGCCGACGGGACCAAACAGAAAACGGACCAAACGGCGCCGCTCTCGGACGTCTTCGTGTCGCTCGTTTATTTCATGAAACTTTACATTTTTTTGAAACGCTTTGTTGGAATTGACTCTAAATGTTTGAAAGAATAAAGAGACACGACTGACGGTCTGTGGGGTTTTATTCTGAGTTTCTTCTTTCCGAACCGCCTCATTGATCCGAAATCGGTCCAGTTTCTGATCCATTAAATATTATGTTGATTTAAACAAAACACCTTTATGATGGTTTTATTAAATTACAAATAATATCTGGTAAAATCACAGAATAAAAAGGTATTATGTCCACGTTAGTATTCATATAATTTGTTCTTTTACATAATTTGACTAAAATAAACAATTTTTCTTATATGTAAAATCCACTGTATGTTTTTTTTAAACAGATATTTGATGTTATGTCACAGAAAAACTATAAATAACACCTGTTTTGTTAAATTACACATAATATCTAATAAAATAAAAGAGTATTAATTTATTAAACAAACAAAAAACAGGCCTAAACTATAAATAATGTCCACTTTAAATCAAGTTAGTCTAATTAATTATTGTCATTTTAATCACAGTGTTGGAGCAGCTGGAGACGGTGGAGCAGTGAGAGGCCAAATTACCAAAATAAATCAATAAAAGAATAATGAAATAAAAGTGGAAATAAACAGAAGAATAAATAAAATTAAAGATAAATAAATAATGTGGTGATATAAAGCAATATTAATCAAAAATGAATCCATAAAAGAAAAGGCTAATAAAAGTAGAAATATTAAGACAATTAAATAATAATAATAATATTAATATTTATTTATTTTGTTTTATTATTTCTTAAATTTTTAGTTATGAATATTTATTTATTTTATTTTGTTATATTATTTCTTTAATTTTTCATTATTTTTTATTCATTTATTTTTTATACTTTTTCTAATACATTTTTTTTTTTACTTTTTAACTATTTTTTCATTTTTATTTATTTTTATTGATTGATTGATTGATTGATTTGTAATGTCACACCGCTCCATAGGAAACCACATCTCATGAGCTGAACTGCTCCTTTAAATCTGTAACAATAGTGGGGCGGGGCTTGAGCCCGGGGGCGTGGTTTATGTATGAGGTGGGCGTGGCCTGCGGGGGAGGGAGGCGGTGCAGCTGAACAGCCAGATGCTGATCAGAGAGTCAGAGGAGGAACAACAGGTCTGAGCTGCTGATGGTTGATTGTTGAACGTCCTCGAGCGAAGCCGGAAGATCTGCCGAGGACCTGATCACAGGTAGAGACACGGAGCTGAACGCAGGTGAACAGGAAGTAGGATCCACGGAGGAGTTAGTAAAGCAGCTAGAAAGCTCCAGCTGGAGTCATGATCTCAGCCCAAAGTGCTGAACCTGGTTCATGATGAGACTGTTTCAGTGTCAGCAGGTTGTTGCTCAGCATCCGTCTGCTGCTGATGGGAGTCGATGAAAAGTCTTCACAGATCAGAAACTTTTAGATTCTCCACCTGCACACGGCGCTCTCTGGCTGTGTAGTGCTCGTTTCAAGGTGATTTTATGTGATTTTATGGTGATTTTGAGTCTTTAAGGTGACGGTGGATGTTTTTGTGGTGATTTTTTATTCTTTAGTTGTGATTTTGACTCTTTGTGGTGATTTTAAATCTTTTCGAAGGGTTTTTGAGTCTTTAAGTGGTGATTTCATGACTCTTTAAGGTGATTATGGAAGTTTTTGCGGTGATTTCACATCTTTTTATGATGATTCTGACTTTTTAAGATGATTTTGTGTGTTTTCAGCTGATTCTGAATCTTCCTGTGGTGATTCTGTGCGTGTTTGAAGTGATTTTAATTCTTTTTAAGGAGATTTTGTGTCTCGTGGTGAGTTCAAGGATATTTTCAAGGGGATTTTGTTTCTTTGTGGTGATTTTGAGTCATTTCGTTGTGATTTCACGACACTTTAAGGTGATGGTGGATGTTTTTGTGGTGATTTGATATCATTTAGTTGTAATTTTGAATATTTGGGTGGTGATTTAAAATCTTTTTGAAGGGATTTTGAATCTTTTCATGGTGATTTCACGACACGTGGATACTTTTATAGTGATTTGATATCTTGTTGTTGTGATTTTGAGGGTTTTTTCGGTGATTTGGGGTGCCCTTTGGCTGATTTGGTTTTTGCGATGATTTTAAGTATTTTTGTCATGATTTTGTGTCTTGTTTGTGGTGATTTCACATCTTTGAGTTGTGATTCGGAATCTTCTGGTGGTGATTTTTAATCTTTTTGAAGTGATTTTGACTGTTTCAGGTAATTTTGGGTGTTTTCTTGCTGATGTGCGTCTTTCTGTGATGATTTTGACACTTTTTGTAGAGATTGTGAGTGCTTTTGCAATGATTTTAGGTCTTTTTAAGGTGATGTTGAGTCTTTATGTGGTGATTTCACGACTCTCTAAGGTGATGGTGGATGTTTTTGTGGTGATTTCACATCTTTCTATGTTGATTTTGACTTTTTTAGGTAGTTTTGTGTGTTTTCTTGCTGACTTATCATCTTTCTGTGGTGATTCTGAACCTTCTTGTGTCGATTTTGTGCGTTTTTACGGTGATTTTAAGTCTTTTTGTGACAGTCGTTGCAGCTCAGTATTTGTTATTTTATCTGCAGCTCCTCCTTCTGTCTGTTTTTCCTCTTCCCTCTCCAGAACGTCTCTTCTTCTTCTTCTTTGGAGGTTTTTGTTCATTCAGCTGCTGACGAGTGTTGCAGGGCTAATTAGGACGTCTGAAAAGAAAAGGAAAGGAAAGAAAAGAAAAGAGCTTGAAGGAGGAGTTTAATGATGCTGTGAGGATCAAACACCTGACGTCTAATTAGAGGAGAAACAAATCTGACTGTTGTGGTGGTTTGGAGCTTCATGAGATGATTTAACATCTTTATGTCGTCTTCTTCAGTGTTTGTGGTGATTTCATGTCTTTTTGTGTTGATTTTCAGTCTTTGTGGGGACTTCATGGATTTTTGTGGTCATTTTCAGTCTGTTTGTGACTTTTGCGCTGATGTGGTGTCTGTTTTGCAATGATTTTAAATATTCAGTATGATTTGTGTCTTTTTGTTGTGATTTTGTGTCTTTTTGTTGTGATTTTGTGTCTCTGTGATGTGAAGGCGCTGCAGAGAGGAGGAGGAGGATCTTTATGACGCTGTGAGGATCAAGCAGCTGATGGTCTAGTTAGAGAAGACACAGCGACACATCTGTCAGACAGATGTTCAAGACGTTCTGTGGAGCTGCTTGGTGACCATCTGACGGCACATTCAGGCCTTTCAAAATAAAACCTGGACTTCCTGACACAGCTGAGAGACTGAACGCTTCAGCTGCAGCCTTTTCCACCTCCGTGAATTCTAAATCAGCACATAAAGTTTAAATCAGTGTAAGCTGCTGATTTCTGACTGAAATCATGAGAACAGACTGACAGCCACAATATGAGCACAGGGACTGGTGATTTCATGTCACGTTGTGTGTGTTTATGTGGTGATTTAGATTTTTTTAGTTATTTTTTGAGTCTTTCAGTTGATTTCATGTCTTTTTGTGATAATTCTGTTTATTGCTGTGACTTTTTGTGGTGATTTAACTTTTCTGTGCTTGTTTTGACGATTTATTTGGTGATTTCAAGTCGCTTTGCGTTGATTTCACGTCTTTCGTGGTGATTTTGAGATTCTCTGATGTGATTTTGCATCTTTTCGTAGCGATGGCGCGACTCCTCGAGGAGGTCTGGTGTCTTTTTGTTGTGATTTTACATCTTTTTGAGGTGATTTTGCGTCTTTCTGCAATGATTTTGAATCTTTCTCTGGTGCTTCTGCGTCTTTTTGCAGTGCTGTTGAGTGTTTTGTGGGAACTGATTGTTTTTTGTCGTGAGTCTTGGAGGTGGTTTGAGTTGTGACTGAATGTTTTTGTCGTACTTTCGGATCTTTTAGTGGCGATTTTGCATCTTTTTGAACAGACTCAGAGCAGACCAGCAAACATCTACCGACAATCATATGATTTATAAAAACAGAACTGAATCAACTCATGATTTCACGTCTTTTGGAAGTGATTTAGAATCTTTGTGATGATTTCACATCTTCTCTTGGTGACACAACGACATCTGTTGGGAAAAGCACAGTTCCTCAGATGGTTCATCTCTAATTGAACTGTTGAGAAGGACTCATGGGCGCCTGATTAACCTGCATGCTGGTCGTTAACGAGCTGGTTGTCAGGAGAACCAGCGGTTACTGAACGTTTCAGTCACACGGCGGCTGCAGGAAACACGTTAGAGGCTAAACTGGTTCAAACGCCGTCGGGTTACAAAAGATCAAATTCGGTGAAATGTTTTGACTGAATTCTGAAAATTTTATCATTTGTACCTTTAAAAAAACCATGTGGCTCCAATATCAGTAGGATTTGATCAGTGGCAGGTCCAGTCAGCCAAGGTTCCAGGGTTCTGATGTCTCCACTGGAAAGGTTTCCCAAATAACGCAGATTTCTCAGAAAGTGACTTTGATGGATGGCCCACAGGACTGGAAACTGAAACGTGTCCAAAGCCAGCAGAAATCCTCCAACATGACAGTAAAGAACCTCTATTGGTCCTTAAACATGGACAAAATGGATAAATCATCAGTCCGGGCTGGTGCTGATCCAGAGAGTTCCTGTCAGTGTCTGTCTATGGATGGATCCATGGTTCTACTAGAACCCAGTCTCTGGTCACATCTCACCACCTGTTGAGGCTCTAACATCAGCAGAACCTGATGTGGTGAAGCTGGACCAGACAAGGTTCTGGTTTTTACATGTTCAGACTAAATGTTGACGTGGATCATTGGCAGGAACCAGAACCTGGAGTTCACAGGTTCTAGATGTTGATTCTACATGTTGGTTCTAGGTGTTGGTTCTGGATGTTGGTTCTGGATGTGCAGAGCTACAAAGTTTGCGGTTCTACATTCGTCTGTTTCTGTTTTGTGTTATTTTGTGACAGTTTTGTCTAATTTCTATCTTTTTTTTTTTTGGTCACTTTGTGCCTCGTTTTTCTTGTTTAATGACGTTTTGTGTCCAGTTTTGTTTGTTTGTTGTTTTTTTGTTCTTTTGTTTTGTTTCTGTCAATGATTGTGTTTAATTTTTGTCATTTCATGTCTCTTTGCTGTCGATTTGTCTCGTCTTTGTTGTTTTTAGTCTCCGTTCTGTCATTTGATGGGATTTTTTGTTCTTATTTTGTGTCGTCTTATTTTCTGTCAGGTTTTGTGTCTTTATGTCTCCATACTTGCTTTTCTTGTTTTGATTCTGTTTTTTTGTTGTTGTTGTTATTTTTAAAAATTGTCAATCATGTTTTGGTCTTTAGGACTTTTATTTGTCTCTTTGTGGTCATTTTGTGTCTCGTTTGTGTCGTTTCACATCCTTTCAGGACAGTTTTTGTCTCGTTTTTGTTGTTACCCCTGTTTTTTTTTGGTTTTGTTTTTCTGAAATGCTAAAATATTGACGTGGACTCATTATGATAAAACAGGAACTGGTGTTCTTAGGGGTCTATATGTTGGAATTATTAGGATTTAACAACACATGAGGCTGATTTTACTGAACGTTCTCGTACAGATACTGGAAACTGATGACAGTTCAAGACAAATCACAATAAATCTGCTGCAACAACGAGACGACTGTTTGTTTTTTAGCCGTAGTCACAATTAAAAAGAGCAAAACACTGAATTAAAGCTTCTCTGTTCGTCTCTCGGCTCAATTCTCATTTCAAACAATCGTCTCTCCGGTTTCTCTCTCTGCAGGTGACAAAACCACCTGATGCTTAATCTGGTCGCCGGGGACTGAAC
>NW_007579433.1:26564-29995 GCF_000690725.1 Stegastes partitus | reverse complement strand
GGTTTTAGTTGTTTTTTTTGTTGATTTTGAGTCTTTTTGAGGGTTTTTTAAAAGGAGGTTTTCCATCCCTTTAGTGGAGTCGAGTCATTTATTCATTCAGAACATTTAAAACCACGAAAACAAAGATTCACGAATGAACCCAACGAGTCCAGATATCGAGTTTGAGGCCCGACGGCGTCATAACAGGTTCACATGCAGGAGTAAAACTAAATCAGAACACAGCTTTATAAACAGAACGGTTCATTTTAGAGATTAATCTTCATTATAATTATTATTTTAAAATGTTCTTTATTGTGTTATGAAACGACACATGTTGTGAACTGGCGCTGTAGGAATAAAACTGCAATAAATTAAACCCTGATTTTTTAAAAAATTATTAAGAATAACTTGAGTAATTAAAAATATAAACCTTGAAAAATGTTTAAAAATAAATAAATAAATAAATCCGTGTTTCTCGTGAGCACGCTTTGATTTTTATATGTTCCTGAATTTTTTTTTAATTTGTTTGTTTATTCTATTTTTAATGTTATTATTCTAATTACATTATTAATTCTTATTATATATATGTAATTTTTTAAAATAAGCTTAATCCCTCAAATTGTATAAAAAAATAAAGTAAAACCAGTTTAAACTTTTAAGCTAAAGATTTTTTAAAATGCATATTTAGATGATTTTTAATTTTTTTTTTCATATTATTTTAAACTTCATTCCTCACATTTGCTGACTTGTAGGTTTGTAGATGCACTGGACTTTTTTCTGGATTTTTGGTGACAAATTATTCAGCTCTAAGTTAAAAACAAATAAACTCAAATAAATAAACATTTCAGGAAAATTCTTTTTAATAAGTACAGGATGTTTGGTGGAGGTGTTTCCCATCATTCGTAGATTAAAGAACAAATCAGACCGACTTGGATTTAATTGTTGATCTTCATCATTTGTGCTGTTTTAAAAAAGCTTCACTTGTTCATTAAATGTGAACGTGCAGAACATCCACTGAGCGTCTGTTGAATTGTGTGTTTCAGTCTCTGGAGAGCACACGCAGGATGGTCCAGCTGGTGGAGGAGGTAATAAACCACCATCACGTCACATGTTAATAAGAATCAGGACCAATAAAGTCCATCATCATCATCACTGCTGATAAACAGGACGGAAGCAGAGAAACAATGTTCTGGTCCAACGGGCTGATTAGTGCAGCTCAGAGGTGGAAATAGATTCAACTGTGAGCTGCTTCACTGATTTATTTCTGTTTCCTGCTGCATCTCAAAGGAACATTTTCTCCTTCTGCTGCATTCATCTGACGGTTTGTTTAAGACGCTGATCTGACACAAAGGAAACGAAAAGAAACAGTCGAGAAGTAAAGTTTCCATCAACTCATGAAGTCCACNATTCTCATTTCAAACAATCGTCTCTCCGGTTTCTCTCTCTGCAGGTGACAAAACCACCTGATGCTTAATCTGGTCGCCGGGGACTGAACACACACACACACACACACACACACACACACACACACACAAACATGGCCGACCCGCCCGTCCTATCAGAGCAGGAGGAGCTGCAGAGGAGAGCCAATCAGGTCACGGACGAGGTGAGCGACTCTCAGCATCGTGTCAATTATTAAAACCTCACACGGAGGCTTTTCCTGCGTTCAGACAGACTTTCAGAATTAATTTGAGGCTGTTTTTGTTGTAAAATGATCTCGTAGAAGAAGTTAATTAGACATTTAACGAGCTTATAATGACGGAGAAACTAGCAGCTGTTCAAGTTAAAGTCCTGCTGTAATTAAACACGAGGTATCGTTTGTAGAAGTACATTTATTCTGAAACATGCTTCACGAACCTGGACATCTCTGAGCTTTTACTTTGAAAGTGCGTCAATCAGCCAATCAGGTGTGAGTCCCTGGTTCAGGCGGTGAGCAGAGCAGCAGACCAAACATCAGACCCTCGACTAAACGCTCACAGCTCAGAAACCACGAGTCGTATTAAAAGAGTTCCTCCAGCGTGTGAAGCAGAATCCAGTCGTGAACGTTCTGACGTGTTTCCAGGTCCGTTCGGTGTTCTGTACGGATCCGGCAGCAGGTTTAAGAGACTCTGGTTCTGGTTCTTAGAGCTCAGAGGTAATGGGAGCGGATGGTCGACTCTCTGAGCTCTGAGCTGATTTATGAGCGACGACACTCACACTGGGTTAAAGAGGACACGAACACCCACAGTTTAATGTGTAGAGTGCTCACGTGGAGGGAAAACAGCGAGAAGGAAACGAGGCTAACGGCACTTTTTCAAAATAAAGGTTTTCTGGTCAAAATATAGCCAAAGAAAAATTCATAAAACTTAAACTGCACCTGCGTAAAAACCTTAAAAGAAATCAGATCATGGGTTTAGAGCAACAATATTCAAACTCTTGTGCGCCGTTTAAACGTTAAACAAAGGTTCTGCTGTAAACTCTGTCGAAGCCACAGGGCTCCAAATATGGCCGACTTCCCATTCATTTCAATGGGGACTTTTAACGCAGTTTTTTTTTTTTTTTTTAATTTCATAAAAATCATACGACGTATGGCTACGGGACGACACAGCGAAGCATTCCTGATCGAGCCGCACGTTTCGATGTATGATTTATGTGGATTTTGTCAAAACCGTGGGACGAGTTAGATGCCGAATATCACATCCGAAGAATCTCTGATGAGAATAAACCCAGAAATGATTTAATGAGTTAATTAAAATGTCCAGGAAACTGGTGGAGATTTAATTTGACAAAAGATGCAGAACACAGGATGTTTTACATCATGGAAGAAACTTTAAATGTAGAACAGAAGAGAATAGAATAGAATAGAATAGAATAGAATAGAATAGAATAGAATAGAATAGAATAGAAAACACAACTATAGATTAAAGAGGTGATGTATGTACACTATATATACGATGTAAATAAGAACAGGAACACTAGGACATTACAAACACACATTTCAGAGTATCTACATGAAAGAAGTGCAGTTGGGCCGTCATAACAGCAGATATCTGTAACATAAATGTATTTAAAGAACTTTATTTTTATGATTTTAAGACCAAAACAACCTTTAAATCTTTGATAAACTTCCAACAACAGACGATCCGACCGCTCACTGTCCACCTCGTATACATAAACGTTTATATTATTATTATTTTATTTATTTATTCTGTCTCCTGTTGCTCTGTTTGGAAATTATATTTATTGACTTTTGCTTATTTGGCCTCGTATCCAACAAACAGAAACTAAATCGAGCCGATCGGGTTCGTTTCGGCCCAGAGGGCAGCGCCGTCCCTTTAAAGACACCTGGCTCACCTGGTTACCGCGGAGACAGCTGGTCTCCCGGCGCCGCTACCACACACACCCAGGCACACACACACACACACACACACACACACACACACACTCTGGGGTTTAAAGGTTACTGCAGGTCG
>NW_007579433.1:22491-23564 GCF_000690725.1 Stegastes partitus | reverse complement strand
TTCAGATTCTAGGCGTCACTGGAGACTCAACACGTGATCTGTGTTGTTCACAGCAGCTCTTCACATGTTCCTCCTCTGCAGCCAGCTGTTTTTTCATCTTGTGGTTCTAAATGTGTTTTTGTGTTTCCAGAGTAAAGACGTGGGGATCAGAACCGTCGTGATGTTGGACGAACAAGGAGGTAACACGTCTCCGTTATCTTCACTCCTTATCGTCTGTAGTTTAACCAAACAGGGAGGATGTGTCATGTGGATCATCTCCAGTCTGGAGGTGAATCTACATCCTCTCAGCATCAGTCAGAACCGCTGCTAGCCCGGTCCAGTTTAAGCTCTGCTCTGTGTATGGGGATTAGTGGTGCAGCTCATTATCACGCTGCCCTGCACCAGTCAGACCAGTCAGACCAGTCAGACCAGTGTGAGTTACCGCCGTGCCCTGTTCCTCACAGAGCAGCTGGAGCGCATTGAGGAGGGGATGGACTCCATCAACAGGGACATGAGGGAGGCCGAGAAGAACCTGACAGACATGGCCCAGTGCTGTGGCCTGTGTGTCTGGCCCATCAGGAAGTACGTCGCTCTTACTGGTGGCCAGTAAGCCCTCACTGGGGCCCAGTTCCATCAAACA
Source organism: Stegastes partitus (assembly GCF_000690725.1). Taxonomy (NCBI): domain Eukaryota; kingdom Metazoa; phylum Chordata; class Actinopteri; family Pomacentridae; genus Stegastes; species Stegastes partitus. The sequence continues at coordinate 22,945 of NW_007579433.1, read as the reverse complement.
GGACCACAGCTGTTGTCATGGTTTCAGGAAACAACACGAGGAGTTGAAGCTGCTTCGAGGAGCTTAAATCTGAGTCATTAACACTAATTAACCTGAATTATAATGAATATAAACAACATTAAAACCCTTCAGTCCTGTGAAGGTGAGCTGCTCTGCAATAGATAAACAAATACATCTAAAAGAGAGAACTTTTTATTATTTACTATAGCATTTAAAAATATATACAATTGTAAAATTAAGGGCAAAAGTCTGTAAAATGTTCCAGTAAAACTGTGTCACACTGTAAAAGAACAAAGTAGTAGCAGCAAAAACACTGATTTTATTTTAAAGTGAATAATATTTACTTTTTTTTTTGCCTGATTTCAACGTGTACATTTATACTTTTTACTAGTTATTAACTGTGATTCAATAAAACAGGGTAAAGTTGTGAAATAACAGTTAAATATATGAACCA
>NW_007579433.1:6332-22106 GCF_000690725.1 Stegastes partitus | reverse complement strand
TTTTTATTTTATTTTATTTTATTTTATTTTATTTTATTTTTACCATTAGCAGCCAGTTGCTTCTTTTGTGTGTGATTTTACTGGTTTTCTTTGTTTTTAACAAACTTGAGAACAATCTGTAAAATAACATTTACCAACAAATACGTACAGTTTTTAAAATCTCAATACACATAATTAGTTTTTAAACACTTGACAAAAGCTGTGTAACAAAAATGTAGAAAACTTGTGAATGAAAACAGACACCAGCAGCTCCGATTTGATGATTAATGTTGGTTTTATTTTACCCTGAAGACTCTGACGGGCGCTGACCTCTGGCCTCTGAGTGGTTTTAATGTTGTGGCTCATCGATGTTAACAAGAGGAACCAGAATGGAACTGGGCCCAGAGGAACCAGAATGGAACTGGGCCCCGAGGCCAACAGACCAACATCTGGAGCATCAGCTCGGCTTCAGTGCAGCTCGCTGTGGTTCTGTAGCTTCTGGGGGATTTTGGTTGCCGGTGGCGGGTCGCTCGGTTCGTCGGCTTTCGGCGGGATAGTCGGTGATTTAGTTTTTTTATTTGATTTGTTTCCGTTCTGGGTTTTGCTTTGCCGCCGCCGTCGTCCTCGTAGAGCAGCTGGAGCGGATCGAGGAAGGTCTGGATCAGATCAACTCGGACATGAAGGAGGCGGAGAAGAACCTGACGGACCTGGGGAAGTGCTGCGGCCTCTGCTCCTGTGATAAGTAGGTGGATGAACTGTGTTCTGGTTCCTCTCAGGTGAGTCGACGATGATCCACAGGACGCTGAATAAATCATCATCAGTCAAACAGTATCACCAAAAACAGTCTCACGTAAAATAGCTGATAAATGTTTATAAGCATCAAAATGTCTTTTTATTTATCATAAAACACACTCAGAAATGTGTTTTCATTTAATAAATGTTTCCATTTTATTTAACAAATGACATCATTAAGTTTAAATCAAATATGAACGGAAATATATACGTCTAAGATTACACACAATAAAAGCATCAGTTCTGACTATCTGAACTAATAATAATAATGATAATAATCATAATAATGTTCAAAAACTGTAAAACTAACTTTTAGTGGAGGTAACTAAAGGTTAAACTGTGATTTTATGGTCACACGTTGATAAATAAACTAATATTTGTAAAAATACAAATAATTTATAGTTTTGGCCCATTTTTGACAGTTAACGTGTAAATTCATCTTTTTTTCTGTGATTTCACTACAAATGATCTGCAAGTCTGAAAAATAACTTTTATAGTTTTAATACATATTTTTATTTTACATATTTTTCTATCATATCAGGGAAAACGTATGTCAAACAACATGTTTTGCCGATTTAAATGTAGTAAAAATCATTTAAAGAATAATAATAATAATAATAATAATAATAATGATAATAGTAATAATGAGCCCGTGCTGAGCCTCGTTCTTTGGTTCTTTAGCTGCTTGTAGATGCTGTTTGTTTTGCTGCTTGATGGATCTTCAGCTCGTTAAACCTGAACTGATTCAGCCTGATGCCAGGTTCTGGTATAAGCTGACCCAGGTGGTCCAGGGGTCTCAAACTCACCGTACCCGGCCCGCTGGACGTAGAGTCTGGAGGAGGCTGGGCCGCATCACGTACTCCATAAAAGAAGGGTTTCGATTTTCTCCGTCTTTATTCGTAACAATTCAGAACATGAACATTCTTCAGAACGTTGGCTCCTCCTCCCTACACAGCTGGACCACATCTGGCTGGAGGGAGGAAGTAACTGAGAGCCTCAGTGTGGCTTGAAGATGCTCATCAGTCAGTCTGGACCTGAACTTTGACTGATTAAAGCTTATGGTGGAGAAGAGCAGAAAACAAAACACCCGTTAGCACTGGGTGACACTCGGGTGTATGTTCCCTCCACTCGGTGACGCTCCCCAATCAAGTGACCAGCGTTGCTAATTAGCGTTGCTGTCACGAGCCTCAGCTACGGTAGCCCACAGGGGATAAAAATATAAAACGTCCCGGGCAACGACTCACACAGAAAAACTCGCGGGTCGCGCTAACGTTAAACTCTGATGTCAAGTAGGGGCCACAAGGTAGCATCCAGCCGGCCTCAACTGGCCCACGGGCCACGAGTTTGAGACCCCTGCAGAGAGTCTGGTAACGGTTATAAGAACTGATGTGGCTGTAAATGACGCTGATCGCTGAACAAAAAGACATTTTGTTTGTTTGTTTGTGTTGTTGTGTTCTAGCTGCTCTGTAAAGCGTCTCTGAGCGTCCTGAAAACCCTAAATGTGTGTTATTATTATTTATTGTTATTAATGTTGGACGTGACACTTTTAGCGCCGTTAAAACCCGACACGCTTATGTTTAGTTACTTGATGACACAAAATTTAACATTTTTTAGCCAAACATGAGCTCATTATAAACCAGAATTTGGCATCTTTGTTGGTTTTAGCTGCAAATAAACAGGAAAACGTGACACTTTACAGAAACTTTCCTCCACTTTAGAGGATCAGGGTCACGTTAGACAGTTTAACAGAATCAGAACGCTGTGGTTGTGCGTCAGGCTGAAGGCCTTCGAGGAGAGCGGCGCCTACAAGGCGGTGTGGGGCGGAGCCTCCGGCCAGGACGGCGTGGTGTCCAATCAGCCGCCGTCGTCCCGCGTGGTGGACGAGCGGGAGCAGATGATGATGAGCGGCGGCTACATCCGCAGGTGAGGCGGCTGTTGTTTGCTCGGCCTCGCCGCACAGCTGCTCAAACAGACGGCGCACAAAAGCCTGAGGCGTGTCGCTGTGCTGCTCCCTGCAGGGTGACCAACGACGCCCGCGAGGATGAGATGGAGGAGAATCTGGCCCACGTGGGCAGCATCATCGGCAACCTGAAGAGCATGGCCCTGGACATGGGCAACGAGATCGACACGCAGAACGTCCAGATCGAGCGCATCCAGGGGAAGGTAGGCGACGCCGAGTAAAGACCACGACCAGGTGGTAACAAAACAGACACCAAGGTTCAGAGTTTAAAGCACAAATGACAGGAGGGGAGGGTTCAGACATCACTGAAGGAATAAAAAGAAATAAAAACTCCAATAAAACCAGAAAAACCTGATAAACGTGTGTTAAAGAGCCTCAGTCGACCTGAAACTAATAAAAGATCAAAGTTACTGGATGTAAATTATTTCACAGATATTTACTTTTCTTAAAGTGGAAAATGATGTATATTAAGTAAATCAAATCATTTTTAAACTGTTTTATTAAATTACAGATAATAAGTCGTATTCTTTTACACGCCGACTGTAAAAAACAAAAAAAGTTCAAATTGTAAATAATCTTTTGAAAGTAAAATTACAGCATTTTTATTGCATTTTAATCAGCAAAAAAATTCATTAAATTTATAGATATTTGCTGTTATTTTAAAGAAAAGTTATGTACATTAAGGTTATTATTATTTTAACTGTTATTTTACAGAAATGTCCTGTTTTGGTGAATTAATATCTAACAAAATTAATTTACATTTAGAGTTTTTAAAAAAAAGGTCAGATCTGTAAATAACGTCCACGTTAGAAATCTGCATTTTAAAAAATAGTAATTTGTCATTTTACAGTGTTTAAATGTAAAATTACAGTTTTACACGATTAAAATCAGATTAAAATGAAGCAGTTTTACAGTTTTTAAGCATGACATTATTTTTTATTTTTTCTGCATTTTTTTTTGCAGATTTTTGCTTCTTTTTTAACAGATTTTTCTTTACAGTGCAGAGCAGAATTTTTTTATTGATATTTCGAAAATATATTTTTAATTTATTTTATTTTTTATATAAATAATAATATAAATAATATATACATTTAAGTTATAATTTAATATTTTAGAACATTTTTAATGATGTTAATTTGTTGTTTTACATTTGATGTAAAATTATTTTGTTATTCTTTTTTTAAAAAAAGAATGTTACAGCATTTCATTGTTTTTTTTTGTTTTTTTTTTAAATCATACTTTTTTGGGCCACATTTTTAGTTTGCTTTTGAACCGATTTTTATTGATTTTTTAAAAAATTATTTTTTTGTTTTTTATTTTTTACAGTGTACAAAAGGTGGCATTTAGTCCAGAGATGAAAGAAACAATTTTTCTTTCTTTTTTTAATTGTTTGTCTTTAACAGAGCAGAAACACACACGAGAAGCTAACATGTTTTTTTGTTTTTATCGTACTAACATCTGGAACATCCTGGATTTCACTGGTTGCATTAAAACTTTGCTGCTTTGGAACCACATTTAGATTTAGTGTTTTTAACAACATGTCTGCTTCTTGCTCCTCTGCAGGCGATCCTCAACGTGTCGCGCATCGACGCCGCCAACCAGAAGGCCAACAACCTGATGAAGCGATAGAAGCCTCCTCGCTACGCTCTGCTTCCTGTTTTGTTTTTTTCTGCTTCGTGTTTCTCGTCGTTGATCTGCTGCGACGCTTCGACTCGGCTTTTCTTATTCATATTGACTCCTAGAATCCTCTCAGAAGGATCACGCTGTGGGACTCTGACGCCTTCATAACGACACGTTCTGGGCAGAACGTCAGATGTTTGGATGCTTTGAACACAAGAAGAACACAGCGAACAGCCGAGGCCTTCAGGAGCGACTCCACCTGTGACGGAACACCAGCACCAGCCCTCCTCCCGTCCTCTGCTCTGACAGGAAACCAGTGGCGCCATCTGCAGGCCCGGTGGCGAACTGCTCGTCACGTATCCGTCCCCAGAGGAGGATCTCTGGCGACACCCGGTGGACAAACGTGGAACTCGTTCCTCCAGCTTGTCCATCTTCTTCTTCTCCGTGTTCATATGAAATGGTGGCGTCTGCGGTGCTGTAATCATCTCCTACAGAGCGTTTACTGGATATTTAATGTGTTTATTTGTGCTTTCTGTGGCTGTTTCTGCTGCGTTTTACTACGAATGTGTGAGTTTTCATGGTGATATAACGATAAGCTGTGTTTAAGGTGCTGGTGTTAGTCATGAATCTGCGTTATTGTCCTGCGGCCCCACTGGGGAACCTGCATGCTGGTGATTATTGTGATTAAAAATATGAACATTATGAATAAAAAAGGTGTGCTAAAGAATACGGCGTGGACGTATTGATCGTGTGGAGACATTATGAGCATCATGAGGAGGTTCAATCAGCAGTTTTTGTCCAAGAATAAGAGCTAATCAGGCAGAAATGGTGATTTTGTTGTTAGAAATACAGGAAGTAGGATTTAATCATGTGGATTAAAGTGAGGAAGTGTCAGGAGGGCAGTTATGAGACAGTTTAGTGAGTTTTTTCTGTCATGAAACACCAACAACGGGAGGTAACTGTGCAGAAATATGACGTGCATTCCTGCAGATGAATGAACGTCTGATTGGGAGGAACCACTGCGCTGCCCTGCTGGCTTCAAACACCAACGATAGGAGCTGATCGGGCAGAAGTTCTGAGTAGAAGTGCACAGAAATACGACGCCTTTGGTTAACTTGTGTGGACTAAAGGGAGGAGGTATCTGGGGAGCGTCGTCATTAGGTTGAGTCAACAGTTATTATTCTGTTTATCTGCAGAATTTGTGATTTTTGTGCAAAAAACAAAGTGACAGAAATGTGTTTTTAAAGCTTTTATTCATCACATTCAAGTTCCTCAAAGGTTCCTCCAGGAGAAAAGTCTGAAAAAATCACAGAAAAAGTCGCATCTTCGTCTTAATTATGCCGAGCATTGTGAGAACATGTAATTAGTTATTTATCGTCAGGAGACACCAACAACTGGAGTTAAGTCGTGTGAACTTCAGAATAAAAACGTGCACAAGTTAATTAGTGCAATAGATACTTATTGTGCTAAAGGAGAGAAACCGTCCTCATCGTAACGGCATTTAAGCGTCAGATTTAATCAAGAAACACCAACAACAGGAAGTGATCTGCAGATCTTTTTGTGTAAACGGAAACAGAAGTCTGGTGACTTTGGACAGATTGGTCATGTGGAGGTGATCACGATGAGGTTTCTACTGAAATACCAACAATATGTTTAGAATCTGCAGCTTTTCTGTGCACATGTGAGCACAGATATACGACATAGTTGGATTAATTAAGCGTTACGGCAGCTAGGAGCATCGTCAGAAGGTTTAATGAGTGTTTTCTTTACATTAAGAGTTAATTGTGCAGATTTTTTTTTTGCGTGAAAGTGTGCAGCGTATGGATCAGGATGGATTAATTACAGTGACGGGTGATAATTACGAGCACCGTACAGATGTTTAATATTCAGATTTGTCATGAAATACCAACATTTAGAGTTAACTTTGCTGAATTTTTGCATATAGAAACACAGCATAAGTGGTCTGGGGGCGATCATGAGCCTGATAAGAACGTCTAATGTTCAGTTTTTTTATTAAATATTAGCAAAAAGTGCATGAGTATGTAAAAAAAAATATAGTGTCCATAACTGTGGGCAGGTAATTATTAGAATTAAGTAGAGGGGTTATTAAAGTATAGAAGTTTAATCATCGGTTTATGTCAACAACACGAGATAATCGTGCACAGACGTGTGACGTGCACGTCTTTGGAGAAACCACGAGGAAGGAGGAGTCGTCTTCATAAAACACCAACCACAGGAGTCTAATTTGCACCATTTTTGCGTAAAGCTGAGCTCAGAAACACAACGTGCACTCCTGCGAACAACCTAACTGCATAGTTTTGCAGCATCGTAGCGTAGTTTTAGCGTTTTGTTCTCCTGAAACACTAACGATGAGCGTTAACGGTGCAGAAATACGGCGTAAACTCCTGATGCTACATGATGAGGTGGAGGGGGAGGAGTTACAGCAGCTTATGTCAACAAACACAAACAGTACGTGCACGTGTTATTGGACAGACTTATGGCGTGCATAAATTATGAGTTTTTTGATAAACTTTATTACTAAAATACCAACAGCTGGAGTCGATCGTGCTGATTTTCTTTTTTGTGTAAAAGCGGTTTTGGACACTTTAATGAAGTTTGTGGGTTGCTGTGAGCATCCTGATGAGCTCTAATTATCAGCTTTATTAATTACATGCCATTAAAGTGAGCTACTTCGTGAGTTTCTGTGCTGCACGCTGTGGTCCGGGGCAGAGGGGGGCGCGCGTCCGCCTCAACGTGTTGCGCGTTCAAGAAAAAAAAAAGAGAGAAAAAAAAATAAAATCTCGCGCGCCGCGGAGTCTGCGCATTTCGCTGGTTCTCCGTCACTCCGAAGTTTCGGGAGCCGCGCGGAGGAAGGAGGGGAGAACTGCGCCATTTTAAGCTGGTAATTATTTCCAACCTTATTCCGCTTTTTTTTGCCCCCCTACGCCGCTCACCGGCGCCGTTCGGCCGCAGCGCGTCGCACACGGGCCGTTTCGGCGCAGAGAGGAAGCGACACTGCTGCGCGATGAAACTAAAAATAAAGCCGAGCCGGAGCTAGCCGACATTTCGTCCTCTGTCCGGGGCACCAATAGCTCTACTTAACGCGGCGGAGGACGCTGAACCGACGCGACGGGCGGCTTCAGCGGCTCCCGCTCAACGTTCACGGCGAACTCGCGGTTTCGTACCGACGTCGTGAGCTAGTCCGGTTCGGTGGGCGTCGCGCAGAGCCCCGGCGGAGCGGACCGGAGATGGCGGAACCGGGGGGCAGCTCCCCTCCGGTTACCGACGGGCAGCCGGCGGAGAGGCAGGCGCGAGCTCAACAAAGGCTCAGCAGCGCCGCCGCTGATTGGCTCCCAAAGAACCGCGTGACCAGAAGTAGCGCAGTGTTTATGTTCCCCAGTCATTCATAGTAATGGGAAGTTTTTAACGTTTAAACTGTTAACGGATCCACGCGTTGGGCAGTTTAACAGCGCAAGAATTCACAATAAGGTAGCAATAATTTATGTTATTATTTATTGTGTTTTGGCTTTTTAATTTAGCAAAACAAACAGAAGATTAAATCATCAGGTTTTTAAAAGATTAAAAAAATAATTAGTGTCCAAACAGGTCCAGGTAGTTTTAGAATTACAGAAAACACAACCTCATTAAAAATTAAACTTCTCCGATCAACCCAAGATGATTGATTTTCTCAGGTTTCAGACCGTTTGGGCTGCATTTGGGCCCGTAGAACCACCAGGACGACTCTCACAGCGCTCACCGGTGTGTACGATGCCAAAAGGTTAAAGGCAGAGCTGGGAGGGAGGCCAGGAAGCTGGACATCTACCCAGAAAAACATCCTGGAAACCAGCTTAAAGAGGATAAAACAGGAAGGACGTGGTCATGAGCGTACGCCGTTCGATCGATCGATTATTGATCAGACGCAACGACACAAACAGATTAACCTGAGAAGCTCTTGTCATATTAAACCCTGCAACTCATCCATCAATCTGTTCATTATTTCTGACCGAACAGTTTTTAGTTCAGGATGGCGAATGTTTTGAGGAGGAATAAAAACATAAAATATTCATATTTAAGGCGCTGCAATCACAGAATTAATTTGTTCAAGAAAAAAAACGCTCAAACTAATTAAATCAAAATTATTGGCAATTAATTTGATGGTTTCTAATAGTTGATGAAAAGGCCAGAACATGTGGTAAAGATGGATCCAACAAACCATTAGTCATCTTTGGGGGTTTTTTTTCCTGGTGTTTATGTTAAAGTTCCACCAGGAGGGGGCAGTGTAGCGACACATCCTGGAGAAAAAAAAACAAGACGTTCCTTCTCATGTTTCTGTTTGTGCTGCCTCGATTCCTCCTCTGCCATCGCGTCGTCCCGCCCCGAGGCGCGAGGAGACGCGAGCCGAGCCTCCTCCGTCCTCCTCCGCCGGGCTTAGCGCTGAGTCTCGAGGATGGAGGAGGAGGCTGCTGTCATAGCGACAAGCGAGGACGCGCAGGTGTGTCCTCGCATTATTGAAATCCTCAAGTCTTTTAAAGACACATAGCTGGATCATAGAAACGTCTCCTCTGTCCTCGAGATGCACACGAGGTCGATTTCGGGGTCGCAGGCAGGAGGTCAGATTAAACAAGGAGGCTCGAAATTTAAAAAAAAAAACCCCAAGCTTCTTCGTTACGATCCTGGAAGCTGCTTCAGTTAAAGCTGTTGCACAAATAAACATCCTCACTTGTGTTTGTTTTTCTATCTTTTGTCCATTGTTGGCCATAAAACTTGTATTTATTTGCCTCGATGTGGAAAATTTTTGGACTGGATGCTGTTGTGCTGCCACCAAGTGGTGACCAGGAGCATCTACAGCACAGAATATTACATAACAATAGTATTATCTGGAGAGGTTTACATAAGAGAGAGGTTTACATAAAGCAAAGGTGCGAGTCTATGACCATAAATCTGGATTATTGTGAGCCCGTGTGCAGCAGTAAAACAGAACCGAGCTCCTGATGTGGGTCCAGGTTTGGTTTGTTGTGTGTTTCTAGTCTTTCAGTGGCGAGTTTTCTTTCTTTTCTTTCATCCGTCGCTCCTTTATTCATTCCCCGGGTTGTTAAATGATCTTTCCAGGCCCTGTGCAGTCAGGCGGGCGACTCCAGTCCGGACTGGCAGGTCAATTGGGACCGGGCAGTCCTGGAGGGCGGCGGTGAAACCGGACCGAGCGCCGGCGCGCAAGGCAGCGGCGGCGGCGGTGACGGCGGCGACGCCATGTCGTCCACGTGGCGGGAGGACGACGAGGAGTTCAAGGTGGGAGGAGGAGGAGGAGGAGGAGGAGGAGGAAGAGGGCTGAGGGCCAAGCCGAGGTTCTCCTTCACCGAGGTCAAGCTGCTGCTGGAGGCGGTGAAGAGGAACCGATACATCATCCTCAGTGAGCTGAACCAGATCCTGTACTTCATGTTCTGATGTTTCCACCTGGTTTTGCTGATGCAGATTGCACAGAAAACAAATATCCACATTTAAAGCAGCCATGTTTATTTCACATAGCAGAGCTGTCAACCTGGGCCCATGTTTCACTGTCAGACCTTTTATCTGATGATGAAGCCGCGTCGTCCTGCATCCCTACTGAAGACTCTCTCACCGTCCATCTGGGAGAAAACACACGATAGCTCGGGTCTGAGCCCACGACTGTAACCTTTGGGTTTATTGTTAATTTTTCCCCCAAAAGAAACGCAGTTTTGAAACAAACACGGAGTCCCATCAGAAGCCCATTTGGTCTAGAGCTACGACATTTCATAGGCATATAGAGCTGGTCGGCACGAACAAAAAAGTCAACCAGCGCCAAGCTCTGAACTGCAACACGACTCAACAGCGCCCCCTATAATAGTTCAACAGAGTCCCATCGGGGCTACGTTTCACCTAGAGCTACGAAATTCGACACACATATGTAACAACTTGTGACGCACAAAAAATCCATTAGCATGTTTCTGTAAATCCAACAGGAAATCCGCCATGTTGGAAAAACGGCGAGCATTATGGGTGATTTTCGCTCAATTTTGGCCATTTTAAAAATCTCCTTCCTACAGGGAAGGTCGTACACGCCTGAAATTTGACCACCACAAACTACAGGAGGCGGTGATTAAACGTTAGTAAAACGGTCCGCAAAAGTCTGACGGCGAGGAAATGGCGGCCCGAGCAATTTGGCCACAACGCTATAAAACACCATAAAACGAGCCGTGCTGTGTAACTGGCCTGTCTGTGCTCCGATCGGCCTGAAACTTTACACGCGTGCTCCGAGTCTCAGCCAGAGCGCGTTTCCGCCACGGCAAACACGCACGCCGCCGCAGCTCGCCACTAAACAGGAAGTGGCTCGTATCTAGGCCGCACGTGCTCCGATCTGCCCCAAACTCAACAGATCAGAGTCCCGCTCGGAGCACGTTTCTACTGAATCCCAACGTGCGCGATGGCCGACTATCATACAGCGAGGACCCGACCATAATTATTCTTACTTTCTACCAAACGCTAGCTTGAGTCTTTGCTTTAGAAAGGAGCGTTTTTTTTATGTTGACCAGGATGTTCCTCGGCTCAGAATCAACCTTAAACAGTAAAGCTACTTAGCTCGTGTTACCCTGTTTGAAAGAAAAGTTTTATTTTCCTGTTAATTCTGAGTTTTTAATGAACAAAAATGTCTATATTACATGTGTAGAGTCACAGCACCACTGAGGCTAAGTTCGTTAATCATCGGCGCCCTTAATGACCAGATGTTTAATCCTCCTCTGTGCAGGGAAGTTCAACCAGGGAGTGTCGGCTGAAACCAAGAAGCAGACGTGGACTGAAATCACCAACCAGATCAACGGGCTGGGAGAGAATCACAGAGAGGTTCGATCAGAGTCTGTTCATGCTCAGCAGGATGTTTATGGGATGTCTGGCTTTTACGCTTAGATGTAATTATAATTAAATCAAACTAAACCTTTGCAGAGCCGTGATATTTATCACAGTCAGCTGGACTTTAATGTCATGAAGTCATGTTTGTAGAGTTTTAATCCTCTATATGTGAATATGACTCTGTTATTTTACTCCATAAACACCATCATAAGGACCCTAACCCTGATGTTTTACACTTACTCTGTACTTCTTCTGCTCGTGTTTCTCTAAACGTGGTTTATAAATAACAGCGACTCGGCTGGAAGCCAGAGAAACACAGACAGAGATAATAAAGTTCTGCTGACAGGATCTGCAGCAGAACCAGGTTCAGCCGCCTCACACAGAAAACAAGAAGAAGTCGATATTATTAAGTGTGAAGTATATTTAGAACACCTTCCCAGACAGGAAGCGCTTTTATTACTGTTTGACTTTGGATCTAGACCGACGAGCTCGATCCAGAGAAACTGAACCAGCCGAAGGATTTACACGATGACAGGTGGTTTAAGAGCAACACTGAGCTGCAGAAATCAGGTTTTGGGTCCCGTTAGCCCTCTCACGGACCTGCAAACTCTCCAAACATGAAGGATGAGGACTTGTTTTGTATGAAAAATGTAAAACAGGTGGTTTATTTTGTCCGATCAGCTCCCCAGAACCTGCTAATATTCAGTTTATTACGATGCAGAACCAGTTTGGTTATGGTTCGTTAGATAAATGACTAGTTGACGGTGAATTAAACTAATTAGTTAAGTAGCAGCACGGAAAGAAGACATAAATATTTGTATTTATTTAAAAAAAGAACCAGTTTACAGCCTTTTTACACGCGAGTTAAAAATATAGAAATTAAAAAAAAAAGAGAAATACAGAAGAAGAAAAGAACGAGAAGCTGCTCATCATGTGCTCATAAAGTTGTTTTTAGAATAAATAGAAGAGGAATAAAGGCAGAACAACAAACACGATGCTCATTTTACTGCTAAAGAAAAGTCGGTTGTTCATAAAAAGTCCACAAACGACAACAAAAAACATCTTTCTAGTTAAACATTTTATACTTTCTGTGTTTTTTTTCCTCCTTTACAGAACAATAGTTGCAGCTCTTTGGTATTTATTGAACCAGTGCTCATCTTTCTCTCTCTATATATATATATACGTTTAACAAATCGTGTTCTTTTGGACTCGAGCTCGTTAGAAACGACCCGTCTGTGATTCTCCTGCAGGTGCGTCAGATCATGAAGAAGTGGGCCGACCTGAAGTGTGACGGGAAGCGTCGCATCGCGGCGCTGCGAGGCCCCAACGGCAGCAACCTGAGGAAGAAGAGGCTCGGCCCGGTGGAGAGGATGGTCCACAAGATCCTGATGATGAGCCCCCGAGGAGGTGACTAGAGACCAGAGACACGCTCCTAGTCGGGCTCCAGACCCGTCCGGATGTTTTTAAACTCCAGCTTCAAGGAGTTGGTGCTAAAATTGATCCAGAATGAGGCTGAATTATAGTTTTTATTTGATTTAACAGCTTAAAATGAGGAGTTTCTGACAGCAGATGGACCCGATAACTTCCTTCTATAGACCCTAAATGTTCACCCAGTAAATGGGGTTTAATTATGGTTAATTAGTGATTAATTATCCTGTTAACGAGGAGGTAGATACTGAGGGACTTCAGCTGATAAACTTACACGTTAATGTTCTGCTGGTTTAATGTGAAGCGTTTAAGTCAGAAGTTTATGTTGACTGCATTAAAAAAAAAAAAAAGTTTAAATATATGATAAGACCCTCACGGTACTAGGGACACTTTTTTATTCTTTATTTATTTTTATTTGTTTTATAATTAATTATTATATTTTTTTTATTTGTGAATTTTTTATTGTATTTTTAAAAAATATTTTATAAATATTTTTGTGATATTTATTTTTTATTAATTCCCAATTTTATTTATTTTTAATTATTATTATTTTTATTTATTTATGATTTTTTGAGATATTTAGTTCTTTTTTTTTAACAGACATTTATTATTTAATTTCTTTTGAATATCTAATTATATATGAGTTTTATTTCTGGGATGTTTTCTTTTTCTTTTTTCCTGTTTTATCTTCAGGACCAGCAGCTACATCTGAGGCTCTAAATATCATTAAACTTTTGTTGTGAGATTGTTGAAGCGTCAGTGTGTCGGCAGCATACACACTTTTAATTAATTAAAGAATATATTTGTAGACATTTTATTTCCTGCTCACAGCGACATGGTGCTTTTATTTTTATATTTTTCTTATTCCAGTGATAATTTTCCGTCTCTGTACCTCATATTGCTGAATGACACGTGGTAATTCAGGGACTTTGGTATGTGAGGGTTGGTTCTGTGTATCAGTGATAAATTAGTCCTAATGAGCTTCGTTAAACCCTGAACCAGTTGGTTTTTACGTCTCGTGTGTCCCCAGACGGCGACAGCGACCTGGACCTGGGCGAGGACGACGACGGCGGCTCGGCTCTGGGCGCCAAAGGCTCGTCCTCCAACCCGCTGGCCTACTCCTACCTCAGCCTCGCCGACGGCTCCCCGCCGGGCGGAGCCTCCTACGACATCTCGCCGCTCTCCTCGCCGGAGAAGGACCTCGGCGGTGAGTCGGCGTTCAGCGACGGCTCGGAGGGAGTCAGAACTTCAGTAGTTCATCATTTAGGAAGCTCTGCTGCTGCTTCCTTGTTGTAAATGTGATTTTTGTTTGTTTTTTTGTGTTGTGTTTTGCAGGCGATCCGTTTCATTCCTCGTCCGACTTCGACCAGGCTGAAGACGGAGGTGAGAGTCGACTTTTGTTGTTCATGTAAATTCAGACGACATGAGCGCGTTGCATCCATTTGCTGATTTCAGACGCTTATTCATCGATTTGTAATAAAATAAAATGAAAAAATAAATAAAAATAAAAATAAAATTAAAAATTAATAATTTAAAAATAAATGATGTATTTTTGAAATTAATGAAAAATATAAAATTAAAAATATAAAAAAATTTAAAAAATAGTAAGGAAAGAAATTAAAAATAATTTTAAAAAGAATTAATAAAAATAAATAAATATTTTGAAAATTTAAAAATAAAAAACTAATATAAACATTAAAACGTAAATAAATTTAAAATAATAAAAAATAATAAAACAAAATGTTAAAAAATAGAAAACGTAAATTAAAAATAATAAAAATAAAGAAAAAATAAAGAAAATAATACATAAGTAAAATAAAGTAATATTATTTTTATTATTTTATTTATTTGTCTTTATATTTCTACTTTTATCAGCCTTTTCTTTTATGGATTCCTTTGTGATTAATATTACTGTTTATCGCCACATTATTTATTTTTTATTTTATTTATTCTTCTTTTTATTTCCACTTTTATTTTATTATCCTCTTATTGATTTATTGTTGTAATGTGGCCTCTCACTGCTCCATAGTTTCCATTTGCTGGTTAAATTTTAGCCGTTAAGTCTGTAAAAAGCCAGAAAATGAAAAATGTGGATTGTTTTGTGCAACGATGTTCAGTTTACTGTCGTGGAGGAAAAATAAGGTGCTGCAATCACGTCATTTAGACTTAGGCCTGATTAGAAAGACGATGACTAACCGACTAATCGTTGCAGCTTTAGCTTGTAAACCTTCTAAAGGAGTGAATATTGGTGAAATCAGTCCGTGTGATGTGAAGCTATCGTCCCATCAGTGAGGAATAGACGTGTTTAAATGTAAATAATCAACACCTGCTGTCGTCAAACCTGCAAAAAGCAAAACTAACGTCCTTTAAAACGTTGATTTGATCGACTCGCTGCTTTTGATACTGAGCGTGTGCAGCGGCGCTATCGGGACATCTGGACGTCTGCTGCCAGCTCTTAATGTGAAAACAGGAAACACGAGTGATGGACGGTTTAGGAAACGCTCGCAGATAAAAGGCTGGAAGGAAACGTTGAAGATATCATCACATGTTGACGTTTGGACTCCTGACAGACGCCAGCTCGTGTTTTCAGGTTTTATCTTCTGAAGCCTCGCGTCAGAAAACGTCGAAAGAAACGAGAGAGTGGACGTAGATGTTAGAGATGTTCAGAATGATGTTGGGATGTTTGACTCTTAAATCCACATGATGCAGATGTTTACTTGTGTTTCTGCTCATTGCGACGTGCTGCAGTAGAAAAAAGGTTTTTATGCTCACTGGAGGTGTTCTAAACATCTGCAGTGAATATTTACTGATGGAGCAGTGAGAGGCCACATGACAAAAATAAATCGGTAAAAGAATAATAAAATAAAAGTGGAAATAAAAAGAAGAATAAATAAAATAAAAAATAAATAATGTGGCAATATAAAGCAATATTAATCACAAAGGAATCCAAAAAAGAAAAGGATAATAAAAGTAGAAATATAAAGCTGCATAAATTCAATAATTTTTAAAAATTACTTTTTTTAATTTATTTATATTTTTGTATTTATTTTTTTATTATTTGTTTTTTATTATTACAATTTTAAAATGTATTGTTTTTTGTTTTAAATTTACATTTTTTTTCATTTTTATATTTT
>NW_007579433.1:4159-6067 GCF_000690725.1 Stegastes partitus | reverse complement strand
TGGATTGCTTTGTGATTAATATTGCTTTATATCACCACATTATTTATTTTTTTATTTTATTTATTCTTCTTTTAATTTCCACTTTTATTATTCTCGATTTATTTTTGTAATTTGGCCTCTCACTGCTCTATAATGTACTCTAGAAAATAAATGTACAATAAACCTTTTTTGGGGGAAAATATCAGTAAAAATACCTGAAAAAAGAGCGTGTGTTAGCTGTGAAGCTAACGAGATCGACATCAGCTAGTCACAGGATGTAATAACTGATAAAGAGAACCATGTTAATGCAGCACAGACTGAATGTTGTTTATTCAGGAAGTTAATTAACTCGTTAGCGCTCGTTGCTTTTCTTCTCCTGGACTAATCATTCAGGTCAAACGCAGCAGTCAGCTTCAGCTTAGAACCGTTCAAAGATAAATAAACTAATCCTGGAAAGATGCTGAAAGCAGCCGTAGACATGGTTCTGGTTCTGGGAGTTTGGTCGCACGAGTCATGTCCACCTCGGAGGTTTAGTTTCCGTTACTGGACATAAACCCGATTCGCTGTTGTTTCAGCTGTTTTAAAGTCCGTCCACCTAAACCCGACTCTCTTCTCCCCGTCAGAACAAAACCTGGACTTCGACGAGACCGACGACTCCATGTTCTCCTCGTACCCGCCGTCGCTGCCGCCGCCCTCCTCCACCTCCCTGGACCCGCTGCCGGACGACGCCCTGCTGAGGGTCAAGCCGCTCCACACCTACTCCAGGAACAGCAGCCAGGGCCAGAACCCCGCTCCCAACCAGAACTCCTCTTCCAAACCTGAGCCATCCGAACCAGCTCCTCCGGCTCCGTCGCAGTCCCCCACCGGCTCGGCTCCTCCTCCTGCTGCTCCTCCTCCTCCTGCTGGGTCCTCCTCCAGCGACGCTACCTCCTCCGATCCAGCGCCTTCCTCCGTCCCCCCGCCTCCCGCTCCCCCTGCCCCGGGCCCGGCGGACCCCCTCCCGGCCGGGGCGTCCTCGCGCAGGTCGCGGGACCAGGTGGCCCAGCTGGCCACCCAGAGCCTGCAGCAGCAGCGGGCCAGCCGGATGCTGCTGACGTCGGTGTCCCGGTCCCTGGAGGTTCTGGCCCAGTCGGTGCAGCTGCTGGTGGAGAGCCAGCAGGAGTTCGTGCAGGAGTCTCTGCTGCTGCAGCGCGAGACTGTGGACGTGCTGCGGGACTTCTCCAACACGGCGCTCACCATGCTGAGGGACAAGGCCAACAGCGGACACCTGGTGGCGCACCACCCGCCCCGCTGAGTCCTCGGCCAATCAGAGGACGGCCACCGCTGCTTTCTCTTCCTGGACCCGAAGCACACAGACGATGATCTCACACTGAATCCTGCTTTCTGAAGAGCTGCTGACGTTTAGTTTTAGACTTTAAAAACACTCAGCTGACCGGACCGGCGCCGAGACGAAGACACACTAACGAGGCCGGGGCTCGGTCAGGTTCTGGTCTAACTGAACGGACTCGACGTGACTGTTTAGCGCCGATCCTGGAGCTGATCCTGGAGCTGATCCAGTCTGTGATGCGACGGCCGCTCTGGCAGATCTAGAATAAAAACTCTAACCCGTGTTCTGTTGGACTCGCTGCTGCTTCAGTCGGAGTTTGCATCATTTGTGGTTTTTTTTTTAAGTTTGATTTCAGGAACAAACGTTTGTCTTGTTTGATCTGAAATAAAGAATCGGTTTCATCTTTTAATCTGGCGGGAGAGTCGTGTTTCTAACCTGAAGCTGTTCTAACACTCACTTGAATTAGCATTGATATCATTAATACCACGCTGCCGGAGTGATAAACTTAATTACTTTAAGCTGTTAGCTAATGCTATGCTAGGTTGGCATAACAACAGCTATACTATGACATTTTTTCGACACGCCATACGATGACTTTGTTT
>NW_007579433.1:0-2182 GCF_000690725.1 Stegastes partitus | reverse complement strand
GCTATACTATGACGTTTTTTCGACACGCTATACTATGACGTTTTTTCGACACGCTATACTGTGACGTTTTTCAACACACTATACTATGACGTTTTTAGACACGGCATACTATGACGATTTTCGACACGCTATACTATGACATTTTTCGACACGGCATACTATGGCGTTTACTCGACACGCTATACTATGATGGTTTTTCCACACGCTTTACTATGACGTTTTTAGACACGCGATACTATGACAATTTTTGACACGCTATACTATGATATTTTTCAACATGGCATACGATGGCGTTTTTTTGACACGCTATACCATGACGTTTACTCGACACGCTATACTATGATGGTTTTTCCACACGCTATACCATGACGTTTACTCGACATGCTATACTATGACGTTTTTTCGACACACTATATGATGTTTTTTCGACATGCTATGCTGTGACGTTTTTCGACACGCTATACTATGACATTTTTTGAATGTATTTGTATATTATCAGTAAAACACTGCAAAGAGAACAAACTAAACGTCCTCGCTTCACGTTGTAGATCGACATCATGAGGATGAATTCTGCCACATCAGACGTTGAGTCAGAGCCATCCTGTTGTTTATGACAGCTCCATCCCGTTATCTGATTTCCAGTTAATCGACCGACTTCATGAGCATCACCAACGCTATCTGGACAGCACACATCAGATTCTGTTTGGTTCACAGCCAACATGGCAAACTGTTTAACCATGACAGACTCGTATAAATCTGCTCTTTCTATCATTTATTCAACAAAAACATCAACAGATGTGATATTCTAACGTGGCTTGTCCCAGTTTAGCAGAAACTACTTCGTCAGGGTGTTTTTCACTCATATTTCCCTTTTTCCTTTTTTAATTTTTAAATTTTTTTCCACTTTATTTTATTGTTCTTTTATTTACTGATTTTTGTAATTTGGTGCTCTCACTGCTCCATAAGATGTATCACCATCGTTCACATCATGAACATGTGGGCTTCCTGCATCCTGTCCTTCAGTTCATGATCAACAGCATCACACGTCGACCAGCATCCGTTTGGTGTTTGTGGTTTTTCACTGGCAGCAGCCGCTGGGTTTTTCCTCCTGTCACCAGCAACCAACCGGTGACCTCGCTCAGATAAACATCTCAGGAGTGGTTTTAAAGCGACGGCAGCTCGGAGGCAGCGTTTCTCCTCCACGAGCCTCCGAACGACCACAAAGCTGCTGCAGCCGACAAAACCGACGAAACCACAACCAGGTGAGGCTTTTAATTTAATTATCAGGCTTTATTCTAATAATCAGGCTTTATTCTAACAATCAGGTTTCATTTTAATCATCAGGCTTTATTTTATTTCCAAATCGTCCATGTGAGAGTGCTGGTCTGAGCTGGGGAACAGAAATCAATTCATATGAACGATTGATGGAATAAAAACTAACAAGAAAACAAAACAATCAGAGACAACAGCAGCTCCAGTCAGACACACCTTTACATATTCAATAACGTTCATCAGAACCACATAACAAGGTTAACGAGGCAGCAGCAGGTCTGACTTCCTGTCATCACCTGCAGCCAGGTGAAGGGCTGACTTTGTTCCAGGAGTTGAACAAGCTTCTGGAAAGTTTATATAGAAACAGAAACCTGGGAATCAAGACGAGTTTCAGCTTTTCTCTCACTTTGTGCCTCGTTTAAGTCTTTTTTTAAAATCTGGTTTTAGTTGTTTTGTGTCTCGGTTTTGTTGTTTTATGTTGTTTTCTATCTCATTTGGGTAGTTTTGTTTGTTGTTTTTGTTGTTTTGTGTACTTTTGTGCGTCATTTTTATTGTTTTGTGTCTCGATAGACAGAAAAATGTGTTTAAAAGCTGCTTCTGACTCATGATAATGTTCGGAGGAAAATGACGTCGGGTTGAGTGAAGGTTTTCATCTAAAGAAGGAGAGCGAACGTAAAAACAGAAGGAAGGTTTCATCTGGTTTCCTGTTAGACGCACAACGAGCTGCAGCCTTAACGAGAGACTCAGAGAGATTAATACATTTAGATTTTAACAGTTTTTCGCAGGATTTTTTGTGTAATTTACTGTTATTTTACACATTTTCCCTTTTTTGTTAATATCTTGTAAAATCACCAAAAAAAACTGAAAGAATTTTCTCGTTAACCTTAAAAATAAAAAAAATAAAAATCAT